>NC_044980.1:81265778-81434244 GCF_008728515.1 Papio anubis
TCTAAAATACATTCATAATGTTATATATATATTAGGAAGTTTATAAAAAATTATAATGGCAAAAAAGTTTAGCACGAATGATTAAAAAGACAGTATAGCCATATGATAGTGTCATAATCATAAAGAGTTATGTCTCTAAAAAATGGGTGTCTGAAATATGTCACATTATAGAGTAGCATGTTATAGTCAACTAGAAGTCTGGGAAAAATGATTTTTTACTGTAAAACCTCTTGAATGTGTTGAATTTTGTGCCATGTGCATGTAACACATTAAAAAAATAAACATAATTTTAAAATAAAAGATTCAACTTAAAATTTTAAGAATACATTTACAGATAGTTTTTAATGATATAAAGAAATACTCATGATATACTAAGTGAAAGGCAAGGACATTACATTATTTCTTGCAGTAGATATGAATAATTGGAAAATATATATACTCTGGCTATATTACTAGGAATATTTTCTTCAGTATTTTGCACCATAAGATATCTAGGACTGGTTTACATAAAAGCAAGCAGAATGATGAAGAAGCTCACCTTAAGAACGGTTGAATGAAAATGTAAATGCTTAGCCTGGAATATATATATATATATGAGATCATGATGACTGTCTTCAGGCATCTGACGTCTTGCCATGTTAAAAAGTGATCATGCTTCCACTGGAAGGTCTTGGAGGATGGAACTAGACCCATTGACAGGAGCTATAGCAAGCCATTTCAACTCGATGTCAAAGTACTTGCAGACAGTCACTTGCTTATATGTCATTTCAGTTCAATATCAGGAAACACATCCAAAAAGAATAGAGCAAAAAAATGAGTGGCTTCCCAGTCACTTGAAAGATTCAAGCGTAAATTATCAATTCCTTGATAGGACATTATGGAAGAAATTCAAGAATCGGAAGTGTGGTTTTTGGGTGTGATTCCAGCTGTGCGAGAAACCATTTAATCCCTCTGGAACTTAGTTCTCTGTAAAATGGGGAATTTTGACTAAAGTGCCTCATTTCTTTTTGAGTTTTAAACTCTTTTGATTCTGCTTTGAAGTAACAACATTTTGCTCTCTTCTAGATTTATATATCAGCTTTTTATCAATTGAAATAAACCACCCTGATCCGGGTGCAGTGGCTCACACCTGTAGTCCTAGCACTTTGGGAGGCTGAGGCAGGTAGATCACTTGAGGTCAGGAGTTCAAGGCCAGCCTGACCAACATGGTGAAACCCCATCTCTACTAAAAGTACAAAAATTAGCCCAGCATTGTGGCAGGCACCTGCAATCCCAGCTACTCAGGAGACTGAGGCACAAGAATTGCTTGAACCTGGGAGGTGGAGGTTGCAGTGAGTCGAAACCGAGCCACTGCACTCCAGTCTGGATGACAGAGTGAGACTCTGTCTCAAAATGAAATGAAATAAAATAAAATAAAATAGCCACACCGTACTTGTGAAGATTAATTGAGATGTTTAAAATATTATTTGCAAAAATGCAAAACATGATGTAAGTGTAAAGCATTATTATATATCAACATAATTGACCATTAGAAAAATGCAAATTAACACCTCAATGAGCTATCACCACACACCTGTTAGAATGGTTAAAATAAAAAGTACTGATGATATCAAGTGCTGACAAAATGCGGAGTAACTGGATCTCTCATACGTTGCTGATGCTAATGTAAAATGATACCATCACACTAGAAAACAGTTTGGCAGTTTCTTATAAAGTTAAACATACACTTAATGTACAACCCAATAATACAACTACTGGATATTCATTCTAGAGAGATCAAAACTTACACACAAAACCATGTGCATAAATGTTCATATCAGCTTTATTTGCAATAGCCCAAAATGAAACAATCAGATGTCCTCCAATTGATGAATGAACAAACTGGCATAACCCTATCATGAAATCCTACTGACCAATAAAAAGGAAAACACTATTGATACATACAACAACTTGAGTGCATCTCAAGGCTGTTATGCTGACTGAAATAAAAGCTAATCTCAAAAGGTTATCTATTATGTGATTCTGTTTATATAACATTTTCAAAATGATAAAAATCACAGCAATGAAGAACTGATCAGTAGTGCCAGGGGTTAGGGTTGTGGGGAGGGTGTGACCATGAATGGGCAGTATAAGAGAATTTCTTTGGAGGGATGGAATAGTTTTATATCTTGATTGTAGTGATCATTATATTAAACAATTGCATGTGATAAAATTATATAGGACTGTAAGCCAAAAATAAATTAGTATGTTTATTTTTAAGGTCTGGAAAGCATGGAAATTTGTATCTTCATTCACTTTTGTTTTCATGGACTATTTTCATGTTTGAACTTTTCATGGTATGCGGTTTCTTATAATCTATAATATGGAATGTTTCTCATATGAATGTTTTTCTTATTAAAGAATGCCATAGAAATAAGGGTGTGAGGTATACTTACTTGACAGGGGAATTTTACTCCTTTTTATTTACTTATTTATTTTTGAGATGGGAGTCCTGCTATGTTGTCCAGGCTGGTCTTGAACCCCTGGACTCAATCCTTCTGCTTGACCTCCCAAAGTTCTGGGATTACAGGTATGAGCTACAGTGCCCTGAGAGTCCTTTTTAAAGAAGTGAATGCTTAAATGTGGAATTAAATTTAGGCAAAGCTTACTTTTATTATACATACAACAACTTCAGCCATGTACCTCATAACAATATTTGGGTCAATGTCTGACCTTTTGTACAATGGTTGTCCCGTACGATTATAATGAAGCTGAAAAATTTCTATTACCTAGTGACATTGTAGTAATCATAATGTAGCACAACACATTGCACATGTTTGTAGTCATGCTGGTGTAAACAAACCTACTGCATTGCCAGTCTAGCATAAAAGTCTAGCACACACAATTATCCACAGTATATAATACTTGATAATAATAATAAACAACTGTCACTGGCTTATGTATTTGCTATACTATACTTTTTATTATTGTAGAGTATATTTCCTATACTTATATTTATAAAAAGTTAACTGTTAAGCAGCCTTGGGCAGGTCTTTCAGGAGACATTCCAGAAGAAGGCATTGTTATCATAGGAGGTGACAGCTCCCTGTGTGGTGTTGCCCCTGAAGAACTTCCAGTGGGACAAGATATGGTGGTGAAAGATGGTGATATTAATAATCTTGAACCTGTGTAGGCTTAGGCTGATGTGTTTGTATGTGTCTTCATTCTTTTTTTTTTTTTTTTTTTGAGACGGAGTCTTGCACTGTTGCCCAGGCTGGAGTGCAGTAGTGTGATCTCAGCTCACTGCAAGCTCCACCTCCTGGGTTCATGCCATTCTCCTGCCTCAGCCTCCCAAGTAGCTGGGATTGTGGGCGCCCGCCACCACACCCAGCTAATTTTTTGTACTTTTAATAGGGACGGGGTTTCACCGTGTTAGCCAGGATGCTCTCGATCTCCTGACCTCGTGGTCCACCTATCTCGGCCTCCCAAAGTGGTCCACCTACCTCGGCCTCCCAAAGTGCTAGGATTACAGTATTTAAAACATTTTTTTAAATTAAAAACTTTTTAAATGGAAAAAAGCATATAGCATAAGGATATAAAGAAACCAAATATTTTTATACAACTGCACACTGCATTTGTGTTTTAAACTGTGTTATTACAAAAGAGTTACAAAGTTTTTAAAAATAAAAAGTTTATAAAGTAAAAAAGTTACAACACATCAAAAGATAATACACCATGATGAAGTGGGCTTTACCCAGGGATGCAAGCATAGTTCAACATATGCAAATTAATAAGTGTGATATCAACAGAATGAAGGACAAAAACTTTATGATCATCTCAACAGATACAGAAAAGCATTTGTTAAAATTTAACTTCCTTCATGATAAAAACTCTCAACAAGTTAGGTGTAGAAGGAATTTACCTCAACATATTAAGGGTCATATGTGGTTAGCCTGGAGCTAAAATCATACTGAACAGGCAAAAGCTGAAAGCCTTTCTGCGAAGAACTGGAACAAGACAAGGATGACCGCTTTCACTACTCTTATTCAACACAATACTGGAAGTCCTTGCCAGAGCAATCAGGCAAGAGAAGGAATTAAAAGACATCCAATTGGAAAAAAGGAGGTCATATATTTTCTCTTTGCAGACAACATAATCTGATATCTAGAAAAACCTAAAGACTCCACCAAAAAGGCTGAGCATGGTGACTCATACCTGCAATCTCAGCACTTTGAGAGGCTGAGGCAGGAGGATCACTTGAGCCCAGGGGTTCAAGACCAGCCTGGGCAACATAGTGAGACCCCAATCTCTAAAAAAATTTAAAAATTTTAGCCAGATGCGGTGGCACATGCCTGTTGTCCTAGCTACTTGTGAACCTGAGGTGGGAGGATCACTTGAGCCCTGGAGTTCAAGGCTGCAGTGAGCAATGATCATGCCACTGCACTCTAGCGTGGGTTGTGACAGAGCAAGACACTGTTAATAAGCAAAACAAGACAAAATAGACTCCACCGAAAAGCTCTAAAAACTGATAAACAAATTCAGTAAATTTTCAGGATACAAAACCAACATACAAAAATCAGTAGTGTTTCTATACACCAATAACAAACAAGCTGAAACATACATTAAGAAAGCAATTCCATTTACAATAGCTACAAAAAAACCAAAAACTTAGAAATAAATGTAACCAAGGCAGTAAAATACCTCTATGCCAAAAACAATGCAACATTGATGAAAGAAATTGAAAAGGACACAAATAGAAAGATATCTCATGTTCATGGATAGAAATAATTAATATTGTTAAAATGACCATACTACCCAAAGTAATCTACAGATTCAATGCAATCCCTATAAAAACACCAATAAAATTATTCACAGAAATAGAAAAAACAACCCTAAAATTTGTATGGAACCACAAAAGGCCCTGGGTAGCCAAAGCATTCCTGAGCAAAAATTATAAAGTGAGAGGCATTGCCCAACCAGACTTCAAAATATACTAAGCTATAATAACCCAAACAACACATTCCTGGTATAAAAATGACACATATACCAGTGGAACAGAATAGAGAACCTAAGAGTAATCCATCTATTTATAGCCAACTGATTTTTGATGAATATGCCAAGAATATAAATTGGGGAAAGGATATTCTTTTTAATAAATCATGTTGGGAAAATTGGATATCCATATACAGAAGAATGACACTAAATTCCTATCTCTCACCGTATACAAGTGTCAATTCAAAATGAATTTAAAACTTGAATATGAGACACCAAACTGTAAAACTACTAAAAGAAAACACAGAAGAAACACTTCAGGACATTAGTCTTCATTGGTCTAGCCAACAATTTTATGGCTAAGACTTCAAAAGCACAGGCAACAGAAACAAAAATAAATAAATAAATAGATTATATTAAACTAAAAAACTCCCTGCACAGCAAAGGAAATGATCAACAGAGTGAAGAGACGACTTGTAGAGTGACAGAAAGTATTTGCAAACTATTAATCTGATAAAGAAGGAATATACAGAATATATAAGAAACTTAACAGGAAAAAAACAAATAATCCCATTAAAAAGTGGGGGAAGGATCTGAATAGACATGTCTCAAAAGAAAACAAGCAAACGGCCAACAAATACATGAAAAAATGCCCAACATTACTAATCATCAGGGAAATGCAGATCAAAACCACAGTGAGATATCATCTCACCCCAGTTAGAATGGCTGTTATCAAAAAGGCAAAAAATAGTCAGGTGTGGTGGCATATGTCTGTGATCCCAGCTACTCGGAAGGTTGGGGCCAGGAATCTGAGCTGCAACGTGCTATGATCACACCTGTGATCACTGCACTCTAGCCTGGACAACATAATGAGACCCCATCTCTAAAAAAAATACACTAATTAAACAATTTTAAGAAGACAAGAAATAAATGCTGGCCAGGATGCAGAGCAAAGGAAACATACGCTGTTGGAGAGAATGTAAATTACTACAGCTATTGGCCAGGTGCAGTGGTTCATGCCTATAATCCCATGACTTTGGGAGGCCGAGGTGGGCAGATCACTTGAAGCCAGGAGTTCAAGATCTGCCTGGCCATCTCTACTAAAAATACAAAAATTAGCCAGGCATGGTGGGACCCACCTGTAATCCCAGCTACTTGGGAGGTTGAGGTGGGAGAATCATCTGAGCTTGGGAGGTGGAGATTGCAGTGAGCCGAGATCATGCCTCTGCACTCCAGCCTGGGTGACAGAGTGAGACTCCATCTCAAACACATACACACAGACACACACACACACACACACACAGACACACAAATAAAAAAAAAATACAGCCATTGTGGAAAACAGTATGGAGGTTTCTCAAAAAACTGAAAATACAACTTTCATATGATCCAGCAATCCCACTACTGGGTATTTATCTCCCCAGAGGGGAAATCAGTATATCAAAAAGACATCTTCGCTCCCTTGTTTATTGCAGCACTATTCACAATAGTCAAGGTATGAAATCAAACTAAGCATCCCTCAACAGATGGATAAAGAAAATGTGCTATATATACACAATGGCATACTATTCTGCAACAAAAAGGGAATAAAATCCTATCATTTGTAGCAATATGGACAGAACTGGAGGTCGTTATGTTAAGTGCAATTAGCCAGGTACAGAAAGACAAATATTGCATGATCTCATTCGTGTGGGAGCTAAGAAAGTTGATCTCATGGAGGTAGAGAGTAGAAAAAAAGTTACTGGAGATTAGGAAGGGTGTGGTGGAGTGAGTAAAGTAAGATTGGTTAAAGGGTAGAAACACACAGAAAGAAGGGATAAGTTCTAATGTTCCATAGCATGGAGGATGGCTATAGTTAACGATAATTTATTATATATTTAAAAATAGCTGCAAGAGAATATTTGAAATGTTCACAACACAAAGAAATAATAAACGTTTGAGGTGATGGATATCCTAAATACATTGATTTGATCCTTATACATTGTATGCATGTACCCCAGAAATATGTATATTTATTAGATATCAATAATTTTTTAAAAGTTAAAAAGGAACAAAACCATGAAAAATTTATAGTAAGCTAAGATTAATTTATTATTTAAGAAATATTTTTAAAAATAAATTTGGGGTAGCCTAAGTGTACAGTGTTTATGAAGTCTACAGTACTGGACAGTAATGTCCTCAGCCTTCACATTCACTCACCACTCACTCACTGACTCACCCAAAACAACTTCTAGTACTGCAAGCTGTGTTCATGGTAAGTGCCCTAGACAGGTGTTCTATTTTTAATCTTTTATACTGTATTTTTACTGAATCTCTTCTATGTTTAGATACAAAAGTACTTCCCATTGTGTTACAATTGCTTACAGCATTCAGTAAAGTAACATGCTATGTCTATAATCTAAGAGTAATGAGCTATACTGTACAGTCTAGGTGTGTAGTAGGCAATACCATCTAGGCGTGTGTAAGTATATTCTAAGATTTTCATACAATCACCTAATGATGCATTTCTCAGAACATATTCCTGTCTGTTAAGCAACATGTGACTGTATTTTATTCTTATTTTTAAATTTTACAATTATCTTTTCAAGGAAACCTCTGGAAAAAAAATTATACCAAAATTTTCACTCCCCACTCAAAGTGGTCTATTTTTATTGTTTATCTTACAACTGAAGAGACTATCCATGCCTTGCTAAATTCAACTTTAGCTGCTGAGTCTGTCTATATACTTAATACATTCGCTTTCATCCAAATTACATAATAAACATAGGAGCTTACAATTACTTTTCTAGGATAAAATCTGTGCAGAAAGTTTGTCTCAAGAGAGGAATTTTTTGCTGGGGGAGTGGCACATGCCTGTAATCCCAGCGCTTTGGGAGGCTGACGTGGGAGGATCCCTTGAGCCCAGGAGTTCAAGATCAGCCTAGGCAACATTGTGAGACTCCATATCTGCAAAAAAATTTTTAAAAAATAACTGGGTGTGCTGGCATGCACCTGTAGTCCCAGCTACAAGGGAGGCTGAGGTGGGAAGATTGCTTGAACCCAGGAGGTCGAGGCTGTAGTGATCTCTGATCACACTGCTGTGCTCCAGTTTGGGTGACAGAGTAAGACCCTATCTCAAAAACAACATAAAAAGCAGATTTTTAATAAGACAATCCTTATGGGTACTAAAATATTAGCTTTCCTTGGACGGTATAATTTCCCCTGTCAGTGATATTACCAATATTTGCCAATATTTTCAGTCTTTCTCTCTTTTCTGGATACACAAAATTCTACATTTCTTAGTTCTACAAGCTGAGCAGGGCCATGTGACTAGTTCTACCAATGGACAGTGACCAAAGGTGATATGTATCACTTCCATACCAAAGCATGTAAGAGTCAGTGTATGATTTGCCCATCCATACTGTCTTTTCTGGAACAAAGAGCCCTGAGACATCACATTGAAATGGAGACACCAGAAAAAGGGAGCAATCTGGAATGTTGAGTCACTATGTGAAGGGCTGACATGGAGAAACTCCTGCATTCTTGGCAGATTTGCCTGAATAAGAAACTGTCATGTGATAGGCCTCTCAGATTTTTGTATAGTTTATAACTAGGAGCATTATTCCCTAGCCTATCCTGACAAACAGAACCTGTATGCTAACTTTGTTTGTTGTGTTAAAAGTTGTCATGGCATTTTGTGCTCTCATACATTAGATGAACACTTGTATGTACATTTTCAAATTTTCCAGTAAGAAAGTATTTAATGTGATAAACATTTCAATTAACAACTTTTTCTATTAGTCTCTAGTACCAACTTAAGATCTCAAATTTCTAATCTAAGTGAACAATAATATTTTAAATTACGTGTATAACTTTATCTCAAACTTATACCTTGTGTTAATCAGTACCAGACAATAGACAGGGTACATTTTTGTTGTTGTTGTTATTGTTGTTTTGTTGTTGTTGTTTTGAGATGGAGTTTCACTATTGTCACCCAGGCTGGAGCTCCATGCCATGATCTCAGCTCACTGCAACCTCCACCTCCTGTGTTCAAGCAATTCTCCTGTCTCAGCCTCCCGAGTAGCTGGGATTACAGGCACGCACCACCACGCCTGACTAATTTTTGTATTTTTAGTAGAGATGGAGTTTCACCATGTTGGCCAGGCTGGTCTCGAACTCCTGATCTCAGGTCATTCACCCGCCTTGGCCTCCCAAAATGCTGGGATTACAGGCGTGAGCCACTGCGCTCAGCCAGGTACGTTTGTGTATGCAGTCTTCTTTTTAAATTAAAAATATATATATAAAAAAATATTTTGTAGAGACAAGGTTTTGCTCTGTTTCCCAGGCTGGTCTCGAACTTCTGGCCTCAAGCGATTCTTCTGCCTCAGCCTCCAAAAGTACTGGGATTACAGCATGAGCCATCACACCCAGCTTTACAGCTTTCTAATTTACTAAATAACGTTGATGTGCTCAATCATGTTCCCTGGAAAACAGACCCTGAGATGGAGATTTGCATGCAGGAATATTTATTTGAGAATGCTCTTATAATCAACACTGGGGAAATGCAGGATTGAGTAGAGGAAGAAGTTGGCTGTGATGTACTTACAATAAAGCCTAAGCTGACCCTAGGGTGGCTCTAAAGCTAGAGTGGCACTTTAGAGGCATCCCAAATGAAGGCAAGGGGTTGAACCTCTCTATGTACATCAGTGCCCATTCATTTATCTAATGGCTGACTCCTGGAAATGATTGTGACCTTGAGTAAGGTTGAGAGCAGTTCCTGTATGGAGCTGATATTTTGAGAGCTGTCAGCTAATGTCATTCCCAGAAGCTGAGCAAAGAACTCTTTCAGCCCTGAAAAGGAATCTGGGTAGTAAACTGTGTTCAGTACAACTGATAATCATAAAGAGACATGTATCTGTCTGAAGTTGTTAGATGATAACCACCACACCACCACCATCATCATCATCACCGTCTTCATCATCACATTTACTGACAACTTTAGTATTTGCCAGGCACTTGTCCTAAGTGCTTTGAAATAATATATTGTGTAATTCTCATGTTAACCCTATAATATAATCTTAAATGCTTTGTCCTCAAAAATAAAAATCAATATAAGTGCCTTTTCTGTAACACATTCCAATCCAGAATGCTTCACTAATGACCATTCAGTAATTTCCATTGTAAGTTGTTTTATCCAGCATGAACAGTCCCATTTGGTGATAGTCATTGGCCAAGATAGTTACTTTAGCTCATGGGTTGCATCTTCTAAATAATGGATGGTATTATGATGTCTTTAATTTACTTTCAAATAAATGATCATAGATAATATGATATTCTGTGGATATATATGTATGTGATATTATATGTGTTAATTTAGGTTATAAGTGCACTTGCTTGCCATAATTAAGAAGTCACATTCCCATGTGTGGTCAGAAAATATTTAATCAAAAGGCCACATTCCAGAGGAAGCTGTGTCAAGGGCTCAAGTCATACTTATCTTGAACAACACTATAATTTTTCTAATTAGCATGATTAATATAAGCAATGTGGCAATGTGTTTTCACTGGTGAAATTAGTGTTGTTCAAAGTATGTGCATTGGCTAATATATTTTAGACATTCTGCCTTTGCAAAATGGGGTGTAAAAATCTAGTAAGCATCATAATCTTTATCCTTAGGAATGGCATCCAAGGTTTGATTCTAAAATGTCCTGTATCTAGCTATTGATTCTATGGATTCTGGTTGACTAAATCCTGCCTCAATATTGCCGTGTTTGCCTTAAATGAACTATCATACATGTGGTAGTCATATATGATAGCCAGCCTCCTTGGCCCTCAGTGACCTAACACCAGTGATCCTTAGTGTTCATCTCTTTTTATAGTCTCTTCCCATATCAAATAGAGCTGGTCTATGTAACCAATAAGATATTTTGGAAACATGAAGATTAATTCGTCAGTCATGTGAGTGAGCCATTTTGGAAGCAGATCATCCAGTCCCAGTTAAGCCTTAGGTAACAACATCTCTGGCCTACATCTTGATTCATGAGAGACCCTGAACCAAAACTACTCAGCCAACCTACTCTCAAATCTCTGACCTACAGAAACTCTCATATAATAAATATTTATTGTTGTTTCAAGTCACTAAATTTTGAGGTAATTTGTTGTGCATCAATGGATAACTAATACATGAAAGAGAGAGTTCGATGTTAATTGAGTTTATTGAAGAGATTATATGAATTGTTGTGTGTATGACTCCCTGTCAATAACTGTTTTATTTTTTATTTTCAGACAAGGAGTCTCATTCTGTCTTCCAGGCTAGAGTGCAGTGGCACGATCTCGGCTCACTGCAGCCTCTGCCTCGCAGGTTCAAGCGATTATCTGCCTCAGCCTCCTGAGTAGCTGGAATTATAGGCGTGGGCCAGGACATCCAGTTAATTTTTGTGTTTTTTTCAGAGACGGGGTTTCGTCATGTTGATCGGGCTGGTCTTGAACTCCTGGCCTCAAGTCATCTGCCCACCTCAGCCTCCCAAAGTGCTGAGATTATAGGCATGAGCCACCACACTTAGCCATAGTTTTTAAATATTTGTGTGTACAACACAATTTGGCCCAAGACTTGTTTTATCGTAACTTAGTAGCCAACCCTTTCACTCAACAGTTGGTGACTACCTTTACCTGTCAAAAAGGAACAAAATAGTCGTATGTGACCAAACTTGCTTAGATCGTTTTGCAAGAGAGCCCTATTGATTTTTCTATGATAAAAAGCCAAGCCTATGATAGTTCGATTCAATCTACTTCTCTTTATCACCCTCTTCACTCCAGTCCAGTCATCTGTCACTTGGTCTATTACAATAACCTTTTAACTCATTTATGCATTTTCATTGGTCTTTTTCCATCCCATTGTCAGCATTAAAGTTAGATGAGTCTTTTAAAAATACAAACCTATTTATGTAATTTCCCCCATTTAAAATCTTTCAGTGCTCGGGCTGGGCATGGTGGCTCACACCTGTAATCCCAGCACTTTGGGAGGCTAAGGCAGGAGAATCACCTGAGCCCAGGAGTTTGAGACCAGCCTGGGCAGCACAGTGACTGATCTCATCTCTAAAAAATGAAAGATTTAGGCCGAGCACGGTGGCTCACGCCTGTAATCCCAGCATTTTGGGAGGCTGAGGCGGGTGGATCAGGAGGTCAGGAGATTGAAACCATTCTGGCTAACACGGTGAAACCCCGTCTCTACTAAATATACAAAAAAAAAATTAGCCAGGCGTGGTGGTGGGCGCCTGTAGTCCCAGCTACTCGGAAGACTGAGGCAGGAGAATGACGTGAACCTGGGAGGCAGAGCTTGCAGTGAGCCGAGATCATGCCACTGCACCCCAGCCTGGGTAACAGAGCAAGACTCCGTCTCAAAAAAAATAAAAATAAAAATAATAAAATATTTAGCTGGGTGTGGTGGCACAGCCCTGTAGTCCTAGCTACTAGGGAGGTTGAGGTGGAAGGATTGCTTGAGCCCAGTAGTTCGAAGCTGCAGTGAGCCATGATCATGCCACTACACTCCAGACTGGGTGACAGAGTGAGATTCTATCTAAAAAATTAAGAATAACAATAATAAAATAATATAAAATCTTTCAGTGCTTGAAAAATAAGGCAAAGATGTAAGTTACCATGACCTATAAAACCTTTCCAGCCTTGTCTCTTACTCTTCTTTCTCTCACTCTCTGTGATCCCACCTCACACTGGCCTTTTTTCAATTACTAGTACTCTTTCTGTTGCCACTTACCACAGAGAATTTGTACACGGTGTTTCCTCTGCCTTGAAATCTCCTCTTCCTCTTTGTCTAGTTTAAGTCTGCCTATCTTTCATATCTAGTGCGTATGTGAGTACCTCAGCAAAACTTTCCCTAATCTCCCTGATTGATTCTCATAGCATCATACATCCCTCCTTTGTGTACCAGTAACATTGCAGTTTTACATTTGTTTGTGTAACAATTTGATTAATATTCATGGTGACTGCTAGGCCTTACATTCTATAAAAGTAGGTACCATATCTCATATCACTCACTCATATATGCCATGGAGTCTACCACAGTGCTGAAAATGTGGTGCATATTTGATGAAAATATGAATAACTGATTAACTAATTTAAATAGTTCATGTGGCTACTAATGTCGCTTCAGAGTGAGAGTGCCTAGTTTCACTTTCTGGCAGTTCCTAACTGCAATGATAGGAACAATTTTATCTCATTTTTCCTTCTATTTGTTCTCTGTAAATTGGGAATAATAATTAGTTTATAGAGTTTTGAAAGGATTAAATGAGCTAGTATACATTAAGGCTTAAAACAATCCTTAACACAGCAAGTACTTTATGCATATATGATAGCTACAAGTATGATTATTAACATCCTTAGTCAATTTGTCATACTAGTTCCTTATGCCATGGCCACCTGTTTTGGGTAAATTCATTCTTTACTTGTAGATGCCAAATTTCAAGTGTCTGTGTAAGAAACAAGAAGATATGTCAAAGACACAAACTGAGGATGAGAGCATATAATTATTTTTAGGTGGTGCAATATTGACTTAGGTATAAGGATGCTAATGTTAACCCCCACATCACTGATGTTTATTTGGTGTTTACTATTTATACAAAGAGACCAAAGGAGCAGGTTTTGTATTTAAAGAGAGAGAGCCTCAAAGAGTTCTATACCTACCTTTTAGTAGTGCATCACAAAGAGTTGAGTCCACCATCTCTCCATAAATTTTTGCTTTGGCTATTAATTTTTGGGATTCCCTTATTAATCTTTATTTGAACCTCAAATAATGGTAACATATTAACATCACACAAAATGCTATTGATCTCTTTGGGCTATAGACCTTCCACACTAAGGCCCTGACTTTAAAATACTAAAGCAATAGATTTATAAATTTGAACATTATATATTAGAAGCTATTGAGATGATGTTCTTTCTTATTAAACAGTAGAAATGTTCTTCATGCTCAGTGCAAAGGCAGCAATGGTTGGATTTATTTAGTTGCTAATGCTTTTTACAGAAGTCGTGAATGTTAGCATTTTATTATATTCAGGGTCTCCACTTACAGACATGTCCATTGTAAGCTGCCATTGATTTAGGCAATAGGTCATAAACTGAAGAGTTGTTTTTGGTTAAGTGTTACCAGTGATGCATTCTGTTCTTTGTTTACTACCAACCATGAAAAACAACACTTTGTACTTTGCAAAGAAACTGAGATCACCCAGTCCTTGCAACTTAGGTCATTTCAGTCTGGGTGAAAAAAAAAGAACTCTTTTCAACTCTTTGCCAGTTCCTCCTGGCTTTTTGAGAAGGAGATACCTCTGAAAGAAAATAGATCAAAGTTACATGGGACTAAGGGCAGATCAGATAGCTATACTTTGTAGTCTGTTGAAAACAGAACTAGCTTTACTGGAAAAAAGATTGTGTGTTGTACCTATAAGGGGCAGAGGGAAGGTTAGAGGGAAGGTTACTAACCTAAAAATCCAACCACCATCCCTCTACTAGTTTGTCAGACTTTAAAATTCCACCATCAGAAATTCATTTTAAAACATAATTTAAAAGATTTTAAAAGATAATTCCTTAAAGCAGTCACCTGTGGAAAAAAAGTGAATTCTCTATCAAATCCTTTTCCTGAAAGTGAATTTCCTGAAAGCACTAAGACTAAGAGGTAACACTGGCTCCTGAAGTTCGGATTTGACTGTAGGGGTGCTGTGGAGAGAAAAGGTTGGAAGAGCACAGACTACTTTTGAAGAGAGGCTAGCAGGAAATCTCTGGCCATGGAAAACAGTGATTTCAATGTGTAAAGACTATGAGGAAAAAGAGAAAAAGAAGTGGATTTTTTTAAAAAAAAAAAATTTGCTGTTCTGAACATCTATAATAGAAGAAATGAAACATGTTACCTACGATGAGGTAAAATGAAGGGACACTCAGACAAAATTGGAGGGTCATTATCTTTTCATACCTAGAATGTGAGAGCAACTTTACTTCCCTAAATATTCTGGTCTTTAGTTTTTGTCTGATTACTATTATGCCAAATTCATTCCCTGTTTATAAAGTGATTAGTATATACAAAGTCCCTTGAAAGTAGTAAAAAAAATTTAAGTTTTCAGTTTTGGGGGAGCTCTCCATGTGTACTCTCTACTAGTAATTATTTCATCAATATACACAGATCATGTAACTGTTAAACTAGACATGCTAGATTAAGGGTATCTCCATGATAAGTGAGGAAACACAGGCCACTTTGTCTTGTAGTAAGGAACCAAGGAAAGTAAAGATAGGATGAATAGACAAGGAAGGAGGCTGGTACAGATATATAAGTTTAGTTTTTATTATGTCCTTGATATTTGCCAGTTGAACTAGAAAGGAAAAGCTATGTATGAAAAAAAAAAAAAAACACTCTCACCTTGTGCTAGGCAAAGGAATTTTATTGCAGAATGAAAATTTGCTAATGGCTATAGGGGATTTAGAAATGGGAGGAACATTTAAACCCCACCCATTTAAATGTTGTACCCATTTAAACCCCACCAACAATGTACAGAAGTAGTAGTGCTGATTTTGAAAGTATGTACTGGAATCTGAGTATGGTTTTAATTTTCAGTTCCCTGATAAACAATGATATTGAATTCTTTTTAATTTGCTTATTGGCTGTTTAAATATCCACATTTATGAAAGGCCTACTTGAATCTTTTGTTCATTTCTTAAAACATTGAGTTTTCTTTCTCTTACTGATTTGTAGTCAAGTTTTATGTATTTTGGGTACAAGTCATATGTTAATAGTTGTTTTATATTTTTCTTCTCCTAATCTGTAGATTATTGCTCACTCTCTTAATGATGTGTTTCAATGAACAGAAGTTTTTAATTTTAATGAAATCTATTTGATCAAACTGTTCTTTCATGGTTAGTGCTTTTCGTATTTAAGAAAACATTGCCGGGGGTATCCCAAGATGGCCAAATAGCAGCAGCTCAGGTCTGCAGCTCCCAGCGTGATAGACACAGAAGATGGGTGATTTCTGCATTTCCAACTGAGGTACCTGGTTCATCTCATTGGGACTGGTTGGACAGTGGGAGCAGCCCAGGGAAGGCGAGCTAAAGAAGGGTGGGGCATCACCTCACCCAGGAAGTGCAAGGGGTCTGGGGATTTCCCTTTCCTAGCCAAGGGAAGCCATGACAGACTACCTGGAAAAATAGGACACTCCCTGCCCAAATACTGCACTTTTCCCAAGGTCTTAGCAACTGGCAGACAAGGTGATTCTCTCCTGTGCATGGCTCATTGGGTCCCATGCCCCTGGAGCCTTGCTCACTGCTAGTACAGCAGTCTGAGATCGATCTATGAGGCAGCAGCCTGGCTGGGGGAGGGGTGTCCACCATTGCTGAGGCTTGAGTAGGTAAACAAAGCGGCTGGGAAGCTCGAACTGGGTGGAGCCCACCACAGCTCAACAAGGCCTACTGCCTCTCAACTCCACCTCTGTGGGCAAGGCATAGCTGAACAAAAGGCAGCAGACAACTTCTGCAGACTTAAACGTCCCTGTCTGACAGCCCTGAAGAAAGCAGTGGTTCTCCCAGCACGGCATTTGAGCTCTGAGAATGGACAGACTGCCTCCTCAAGTGGATCCCTGACCCCCGTGTAGCCTAACTGGGAGACACCTCCCAGTAGGGGCTGACAGACACATATAGGCAGCTGCCCTTCTGGGGTGAAGCTTCCAGAGGAAGGATCAGTCAGCAATATTTGCTGTTCTTCAGTATTTGCTATTCTGCAGCCTCTGCTGGTGATACCCAGGGAAACAGGGTCTGGAGTGGAACTCCAGCAAACTCCAACAGACGTGCAGCTGAGGGACCTGACTGTTAGAAGAAAAACTAAGAAACAGAAAGGAATAGCATCAACATCAACAAAAAGATCATCTACATCAAAACTCCATCTGTAGGTCAACAACATCAAAGACCAAAGGTAGATAAAACCACAAAGATGGGGAGAAACCAGAGCAGAAGCTGAAAATTCTAAAAATCAGAGCACCTCTTCTCCTCCAAAGGATCGCAGCTCCTCGCCACCAGCAGAAGAAAGCTGGACAAAGAATGACTTTGACAAGTTGACAGAAGTAGGCTTCAGAAGGTTGGTAATAACAGACTTCTCCGAGCTAAAGGAGGATGTTCAAAATCATTGCAAGGAAGCTAAAAACCTTGAAAAAAGATTAGATGAATGGTTAACTAAAATAAACAGTGTAGAGAAGGCCTTAAATGACCTGATGGAGCTGAAAACCATGGCATGAGAACTTCGTGATGCATGCACAAGCTTCAATAGCTGATTTGATCAAGTGGAAGAAAGGGTATCAGTGATTGAAGATCAAATTCATGAAAAAAGTGACACGACAAGATTAGAGAAAAAACAGTAAAAAGAAATGAACAAAGCCTCCAAGAAATATGGGACTATGTGAAAAGACCAAACCTACATTTGATTGGTGTACCTGAATGTGATGGGAGAATGGAACCAAGTTGGAAAACACTCTTCAGGATATTATCCAGGAGAACGTCCCTAAGCTAGTAAGGCAGGCCAACATTCAAATTCAGGAAATACGGAGAACAACACAAAGATACTCCTCAAGAAGAGCAACCCCAAGACACATAATTGTCAGATTCACCAAGGTTGAAATGAAGGAAAAAGTGTTAAGGGCAGCCAGAGATAAAGGTCGAGTTACCCACAAAGGGCAGCCCATCAGACTAACAGCAGATCTCTTGGCAGAAACTCTACAAGCCAGAAGAGAGTGGGGGCCAATATTCAACATTCTTAAAGAAAACAATTTTCGACCCAGATTTCGTATCCAGCCAAACTAAGCTTCATAAGTAAAGGAGAAATAAAATCCTTTACAGACAAGCAAATGCTGGGAGATTTTGTTACCACCAGGCCTGCCTTACAAGAGGCCCTGAAGGAAGCACTAAACATGGAAAGAAACAACCAGTACCAGTCACTTCAAAAACATGCCAAATAGTAAAGACCATCATGCTATGAAGAAACTGCATCAATTAATAGGCAAAATTACCCATGAACACATTAATGACAGAATCAAATTCACACATAACAATATTAACTTTAAATGTAAATAGGCTAAATGCCCCAATTAAAAGACACAGACTGGCAAATTGGATAAAGAGTCAGGACCAATCAGTGTGCTGTATTCAGGAGACCCATCTCATGTGGAAAGACACACATAGGCTCAAAATAAAGGGATGGAGGAAGATCTACCAAGCAAATGAAAAACAAAAGAAAAGGCAGGGGTTGGAATCCTAGTCTCTGATAAAACAGACTTTAAACCAACAAAGATCAAAAGAGACAAAGCAGGCCATTACATAATGGTAAAGGGATCAATTCAACAAGAAGAGCTAACTATCCTAAATGTATATGCACCTAATACAGGAGCACCTAGATTCATAGAACAAGTCCTTAAAGGCCTACAAAGAAACTTAGACTCCCACACAATAATAATGGGAGACGTTAACACCCCACTGTCAATATTACACAGATCAATGAGACAGAAAGTTAACAAGGATATCCCGGACCTGAACTCAGCTCTGCAACAAGCAGACCTAATAGACATTTACAGAACTCTCCACCCCAAATCAACAGACTTAACATTCTTCTCAGCACCACATCACACTGATTCTAAAATTGACCACATAATTGGAAGTAAAGCACTCCTCAGCAAATGTAAAAAACAGAAATCACAACAAACTGTGTCTCAGATGACAGTGCAATCAAATTAGAACTCAGGATTAAGAAACTCACTCAAAATCGCACAACTACATGGAAACTGAACAACTTGCTCCCGAATGACTACTGGGTAAATAACGAAATGAAGGCAGATAGAAAGATGTTCTTTGAAACCAATGAGAACAAAGACACAACATACCTGAATCTCTGGGACACATTTAAAGCCAGTGTAGAGGGAAATTTATAGCACTAAATACCCACAAGAGAAAGCAGGAAAGATCTAAAATTGACACCCTAACATCTCAATTAAAATAACTAGAGAAGCAAGAGAAAACAAATTCAAAAGCTAGCATAAGGCAAGAAATAACTAAGATCAGATAACTCAAAGAGATAGAGACACAAAAAACCGTTCAAAAAAATAATGAATCCAGGAGCCGGTTTTTTGAAAAGATCAACAAAATTGATAGACCACTAGCAAGACTAATAAGAAAAGGGAGAAGAATCAAATAGATGCAATAAAAAAAATGATCAATGGGATATCACTGCTGATCCCACAGAAATGAAAACTATCATCAGAGAATATTATAAACACCTCTATGCCAATAAACTAGAAAATCTAGAAGAAATGGATAAATTCCTGGACACATACACTCTCCCAAGACTAAACCAGGAAGAAGGTGAATCTCTGAATAGACCAATAGCAGGCTCTGAAATTGAGGCAATAACTAATAGCCTATAAAACAAAAGAAGTCCAGGACCAGATGGATTCACGACTGAATTCTACGAGAGGTACAAGGAGGAGCTGGTACCATTCCTTCTGAAACTATTCCAATGAATAGAAAAAGAGGGAATCCTCCCTAACTCATTTTATGAGGCCAACATCATTCTAATACCAAAGCCTGGCAGAGTCACAACAAAAGAAGAGAATTTTAGACCAATGTCCCTGATGAACATCGATGCGAAAATCATCAATAAAATACTGGCAAACCAAATCCAGCAGCACATCAAAAAGCTTATCCACCATGATCAAGTCGGCTTCAGCACTGGGATGCAAGGCTGGTTCAACATATGCAAATCAATAAAAGTAATCCATCACATACACAGAACCAGTGACAAAAACCACATGATTATCTCAATAGATGCAGAAAAGGCCTTTGACAAAATTCAACAGCCCTTCATGACAAAAACTCTCAATAAACTAGGTATTGATGGCACATACCTCAAAATAATAAGCTATTTATGACAAACTCACAGCCAATATCATGCTAAATGGGTAAAAGCTGGAAGCATTCCCTTTGAAAACCAGCACAAGACAAGGGTGCCCTATCTCACCACTCCTACTCAACATAGTGTTGGAAGTTCTGGCTAGGGCAATCAGGCAAGAGGAAGAAATAAACGGTATTCAGTTAGGAAAAGAAGAAGTCAAATTGTCCCTGTTTGCAGATGACATGATTGTGTATTTAGAAAACCCCATCCTCTTAGCCCAAAATCTCCTTTAGTTGATAAGCAACTTCAGCAAAATCTCGATACAAAATCAATGTGCAAAATTCACAAACATTCCTATACACCAATAACAGAGAGCCAAATCATGAGTGAACTCCCATTCACAATTGCTACAAAGAGAATAAAATACCTAGAAATCCAACTTACAAAGGATGTGCAGGACCTTTTCAAGGAGACTACAAACCACTGCCCAAGGAAATAAAAGAGGAGACAAACAAATGGAAGAATATTCCATGCTCTTGGATAGGAATAATCAATATCATGAAAATGGCCTTACTGCCCAAAGTAATTTATGGATTCAATGCCATCCCCATCAAACTACCAATGACTTTCTTCACAGAATTGGAAAAAACTACTTTAAAGTTCATATGGAACCAAAAAAAGAATCCGCATTGCCTAGACAATCCTAAGCAAAAAAGAACAAAACTAGAGGCATCACGCTACCTGACTTCAAAGTGTATTACAAGTCTACAGTAACCAAAACAGCATGGTACTGGTACCAAAACAGATATATAGACCAATGGAACCCTCAGAAATAATGCCACGCATCTACAACCATCTGATCTTTGACAAACCACACACACACACACCAAAAAAAAAAAAAAAAGGAAATGGGGAAAGGATTCCCTATTTAATAAATGGTGCTGGGAAAACTGGCTAGCCATATGTAAATAGCTGAAACTGGATCCCTTCCTTACATCTTATATAAAAATTAATGCAAGATGGATTAAAGACTTAAATGTTAGACCTAAAACTATAAAAGCCCTAGAAGAAAACCTAGGCAATACCATTTAGGACATAGGCATGGGCAAGGACTTCATGACTAAAACACCAAAAGCAATGGCAACAAAAGCCAAAATAGACAAATGGGATCCAATTAAACTAAAGAGCTTCTGCATGGCAAAAGAAACTACCATCAGAGTGGACAGACAACTTACAGAATGGGAGAAAATTTTTGCAATCCACCCATCTGACAAAGGACTAATATCCAGAATCTACAAAGAACTCCCAACAAATTTACAAGAAAAAAAACAACCCCATCAAAAAGTGGGCAACGGATATAACAGACACTTCTCAAAAGAAGACATTTATGCAGCCAACAAACACATGAAAAAATGCTTATCATCACTGGTCATCAGAGAAATGCAAATCAAAAACCATAATGAGATACCATCTCATGCCAGTTAGAATAGCAATCATTAAAATGTCAGGAAACAACAGATGCTGGAGAGGATGTGGAGAAATAGGAATGCTTTTACGCTGTTGGTGGGAGTGTAAATTTGTTCAACCATTGTGGAAGACAGTGTGGTGATTCCTTAAGGATCATGAACTAGAATTACCATTTGACCCAGCCATTCCATTACTGGGTATATACCCAAAGGATTATCAATCATGCTACTATAAAGATACATGTACACATATGTTTATTGCTGCACTATTCACAATAGCAAAGACTTGGAACCAACCCAAATGTCCATCAATGATAGTCTGGATTAAGAAAATGTGGCACATATACATCATGGAATACTATGCAGCCATAAAACAGGATGAGTTCGTGTCCTTTGTAGGGACATGGATGAAACTGGAAACCATCATTCTCAGCAAACTATCACAAGGACAGAAAACCAAACACCTCATGTTCTCACTTATAGGTGGGAACTGAACAATGAGATCACCTGGACACAGGGCGGGGAACATCACACATCGGGGCCTGTTGTGGGGTGGGGGTCTGGGGGAGGGGTAGCATTAGGAGAAATACCTAATGTAAATGCTGAGTTGATGGGTGCAGCAAGCCAAAATGGCACATGTATACCTATGTATCAAACCTGCACGTTGTGCACCTGTACTCTAGAACTTCGAATATAATAATAATAAAAATAATAATAATAATAACAAAAACATTGGCTATCTTTTTTTTTTTTTTTTTTTTTGACGGAGTCTCGCTCTGTCACCCAGGCTGGAGTGCAGTGGAGCGATCTCCACTCACTGCAAGCTCCGCTTCTGGGGTTCATGCCATTCTCCTGCCTCAGCCTCCCGAGTAGCTGGGACTACAGGTGCCAGCCACTATGCCCGGCTAATTTTTTTGTATTTTTTAGTAGAGTCGGGGTTTCACCATGTTAGCCAGGATGGTCTCAATCTCCTGACCTTGTGATCCGCCCACCCCGGCCTCCTAAAGTACTGGGATTATAGGCCCCACCGTGCCCAGCCAGAAAACATTGCCTATCTTAAGGACCTGAAGATATTCTGTTTTCTTCTAGAGTTTCATTATTTTACTCTTCACATTTAGGTCTTTGATCTATTTTTAATTAATATTGTGAATAATGTGAGGAAGGGGTCAGGGTTCATTTTTTCCAAATAGATATCCAATTGATCCAGAACCATCTATTCAAAAACTCATCCATTCGCTACTGAATTTCACCTTTGTCAAAAATCACATAATTTTATATGTGTGATAACCTCCCCAAAATGTTATTTTAAACATATTATTTGAGTGAACAATTTACTCAACTGCCTTTTTTAAAAAATAAGCAAAAAATAAATACATGGAAAAACTAAGTTCAAAAAGGCACAAAATCTATATCCTGAGGAGTAGAAATAAGCATACCTTCTAGCCTGTTCTTCAGCACTCGTTTCTTTTCTCCAGGAGAAATCACAAGTGTCAGGGCCCAGATATGCCAAACATCCCTGCTTAACTTTCTAGGGTCCTAAAAGAAAAAGCCCTTTATCCAAAAGTCTACTCCTTGATTCTTATGAAATATTGATTCTGACAATGAGTTTCCAGGTGGTTCTGATACTGTGTTCCAATATAGCTGTATTTTTTTTTCTTTTGAGACAGAGTCTCGCTCTGTTACCCAGGCTGGAGTGCAGTAGTGAGATATTGGTTCACTGCAACCTCCATCTGCCTTCTGGGTTCAAGAGATTCTAGTGCCTCAGCCACTGGAGTAGCTGCGTTACAGGCATGTGCCACCACACCTAATTTTTGTATTTTGGTAGAGACAGGGTTCTTCCATGTTAGTCAAACTGGCATTGAACTCCTGGCCTCAAGTGATCTGCCTGCCTTGGCCTCCTAAAGTGCTTTGGGATTTCAGGCATGAGCCACTGTGCCCTATAGCTGGATTTTTAAAGCCCAATTATATATGGGCTTTATTTCATTAGAAGGATTTAATTTATTTGTATTAATTGTGATTTTATTTATTCCTGCCATTTTATATGATTTACTACTTTTTTCTTTTTTGCCATTTGTGAAATTAAGTTGCTTTCTTCTTTATTTTAGTAGCGTAGAAATTATACATCTGATTTTTCTTCTGCACACAAATATTTCAATTTTAACCACCATTTTACTTATATTATTCTTCAACTCCTATAATTAAACAGCATCTGTGTCTTGCCCTTGATCAATTTCACTCCCTTTGGTCCTCTTTCTCCTACTACTGCCATGTTGTATCATTCCAGGTGATAATAATCTGGAATTTACTTTATTAATTTTATTTCCAGTTCAAATAATTGTTTAGAATTAATTGTAGGTATTTCTGATTTTTTTTTTTTTGTACATAACCTCTGTGGCTACTGCCCTAGAACAAACCATCACCATCTCTGCTTGGACCTTTCCTGTAACCTCTGACTGGCTTGTTTACTTTGGTTCTTTCCTTCTGTACCCCCTCCCTCATGTTCTTTATTTTCCACATAAAAGCAAGAGTCATCCTTTTAAAAAAAAAAATGCAAATTGTGGTAGCACACCCCTGTAACCCCAGCTACTCTGGAGGCTGAGGCAAGAGCATTGTTTGAGCTCAAGAGTTGGAGACTGTAGTGTGCTATGATCACTCCTGTAGATAATCCACTGTACTCCCACCTGGGCAACACATCGAGACCCTGTCTCTTATATTAAAAAAAAAAAAAAAAATCTACAAGTCAAATTGTGTCTTTTGGCATGTCATCACATTTAGAACAAAATTCTATGTCTCTTAGTCCTTACCCTGCCTTCCTAGAAGGCTTTAATGATCTGTCCCTTCTGCCTTTGGTGTTTACTCTGCTTTGGCCACTGGGACCTTCTCAGTCCTCAATTCACCAAACACACTCCTGGATCATGGTCTTTACACTTACTATTCACTCTGCCTGAAATGCTCTTCCCTCAGATGAGCACTTGGCATGCTCACATACTTCTTTCAGTCCTTTGTTCAAATGTCACCTCCTTAGAGAGGCTTTCGTTGACCAACCCATTGAAAAATAGCATCTTCTGGCCCCACTTCACACTCTAATTCCTTACACGGCTTTATTTTATTCTTCATAGTACTTACCATCATTACCAAGCATATATCGCTTATTGTTTATTTGCTTGCTTCTTGTGTGTTTTCCTTACAAGATTGAAATCTTCATGAAGAGAGGGACTCTGTTTTGTTCACTATGTTATCCTTAGTGCTAAAAACAGTGCCTGGCATGTAGTAGGCACTTTTTACATAATATCTAAATCAATACATACATGAATGAGTAAATGAATGAATGAATGAAAAATTCCAAGTCTACTCTCAACTTTGTAGGAATTCTTTTTTGAGTATCAGTCTGATCCTCTCTGGCTTCTATCTTTTGTGCTTGTATGGATTCCTTAAAATTCTAGTCTGCCAATAGTACCTATTCTGATTTAAGTAAAGTTATGAGATTCATTTTGTTGTTATTTTTTTTTTCTGAGGAATATTTTTTTCTGAAGAGATAAGCGGATTGATGAGCTCATCTTGATCTTTGTCAGTATATTTAAATCATTGGTTAGGATAATTTTTAACATGTTAAACTTTAGGACTCAGAAACTTTTTAACTTCCTCATGTTACAGATTTTAAAATGAGACTCAGAGAAGCGGTTCAGTTTACCCAAATCTCACTATCAAACACAGCTCTAAATAAATACTAATTCTGTGCATCTGCAAAATATTGTGCAGGCTTACTTGCGAGGCATGCAGGAAACTCAGCAGCTGTCAGAAAGCAAGCTCGGAAATGGCAGAAGGATCTCAGAAATAATCTTAGCTGTAAGGATTGGCCTCAAAGACGGTGGCATCGTTTAAATCATAGAGCTTAGCAAACTCAGGGTGATGTCTTGCTTCAGGAGACTTCAATCAGTTGATAGGTGAACTGCAGCACTGGAAATCTCCAGTGTGGTCATTTTTCATTAGGGCAGGGGGAAGAATCTTGGTTCTGAGAAATCTACCACATGATGAGGTATTAGTGATTCAAGAGACAAGATTTGGGCCCCGAATGAGGGGTTGGCAAGGGTTACACAGTTCAGTCGTGATTGAATCAAGACTTATCTTAACGCAGAGATTCCTTTCTAGTGATAACTCTTTCAACCAATCAGAATATATTTAAATCTGTCTGTGACCTGGAAGTCCTCCCATCCCACCCTTCACTGCCTCCAATTGTCCTGCTCTTCCATATTGAACCAATGTAAATCTTACATGTATTAATTAATGTGTTATGTATCCCTAAAATATGTAAAAGCAAGCAGTGGCTAGGCGCAGTGGCTCCCACCTGTAATCTCAGCACTTTAGGAGGCTGAGGCAGGTGGATCACCTGAGGTCAGGAGTTCGAGGCCAGCCTGGCCAACACAGTGAAACCCCATCTCTACTAAAATCACAAAAATTAGCTGAGCGTGGTGGTGCATGCTTATAACCCCAGCTACTTGGGAGGCTGAGACAGGAGAATCACTTGAACCCAGGAAGCAGAGGCTGCAGCGAGCTGAGATCATAGCACTGCACTCCAGCCTGGGAGACAGAGCAAGACTCCATCTCAAGAAAAAAAAAAAAAAAGCATGCTGTACCCTGACCACCTTGGGCACATGTCACCAGGATCTCCTGAGGCCACATTCTTAACCGTGGCGAAATAAACTCTAAATTGACTGAGATCTGTCTCAGATATTTTCGGTTCTCGAGTAGTATAGAACGCTAGAAGTTATTCCTTCTATCTAACTGTAATTTTGTATCCTTTAATAAATCTCTCCCTATCTCCTCCTTCACATCCTTCCCAGCCTCTAACAGCCTCTGTTCTATTAGGTTGGTGCAAAACCTGTTTTATTAGGTTTGCACCAATCCAAAATAAATTATTTTACACTTCCACATATGAATGAGAGCATGTGGTGTTTCATTTTCTGTTCCTGGCTTATTTCAAGTAACATAATGTCCTTTCGTTCATCCATATAGCCACAAATAACAGTATTTCATTCTTTTTTTATGGTAGAATGGTATTCTATTGTGTTTATATAACATATTTTCTTTATGCATTCACTTGTTGTTGGACACCTAGGTTGATTTTATGTTTTGGTTATTGCAAATAGTATTGCAATGAACATGGGGGTGCAGATGTCTCTTTGACACACCAATTTCCTTTCCTTTGGATAGGTGCCCAGTAGTGGGAATGCTAGATCAAATGGCAGTTCTATTTGGAGTGTTTTTAGGAATCTACATACCGTCCCCTATAGTGGCTGTACTAGTTTACATTCCCACAAACAGTGTATGAGAGTTTCCTTTTCTCCACATCTTCATCAGCATTTGCTATTTTCACCTTTTTGATAATCATCCTGACTGGGATGAAATAATACCTCATTGTCATTTTGATTTGCATTTCCCTAGTGATTAATGATGTTGAGTAGTTTTTCATACATTTGTTGGTGATTTGTATGTCTTCTTTTGAAAAATGTTTGTTCATCGCTTATAGGCCTTTCGGCTAAGATCAAGTGAGAAATGTCTGTTCAGATCACCTATCCATTTTATAATGAGATTGTTTGCTTCCTGTGGTTGAGATGTTTGAGTTCATTGTATATCCTGGATATTAATCCCCTGTCAAATGAATAGTTTACAAATATTTTCTCTCATTCTGTAGGTTATCTTTTCAATCTGTTGATTGCTTCCTTGGCTGTGCAGAAGCTTTTTGGTTTGATATAACCCATTTGTTTATTTTTGCTTTTGTTGCCTATGTTTTTGAGGTCTTATTCACAAAATCTTTTCCCAGACCAATGTCCTAAAGTGTTTCCTTTGTGGTTTTTTTTTTTTTTTTTTTTTTCCTAGTAGTTTATAGTTTTGGATCTTACATTTAGGTCTCAGCTCCATTTTGAATTGATTTTTTTAGTAGAGTGAGAGGTGGGGGTTTAGTTTCATTCTTCTGCATATGGACATCCAGTTTCCCCAGCACCATTTATTGTAGAGACTGTCCTTTCCCTAATGTATGTTCTTGGTGCCTTTGTCAAAAGTCAGTTGGCTGTAAATGTGAGGATTAATGTCTGGGTTCTCCATTCTGTTACATTGGTCTATGTGTCTGTTTTTATGCCAGTACCATGCTGTTTTGCTACTACAGCTTTGTAGTATATTTTTATTCTTTTTGCTCAGGATTGCTTTGGCTGTTCAGGGTCTTTTGTGGTTCCATACAAATTTTAAGGCTTATTTTTTTCAGCCAGGCATAGTGGCTCACATCTGTAATCAATCCCAGTACTTTAGGAGGCCAGTGTGGGAGGATCGGTTGAGCCCTGGAATTCGATACCAGCTTGAGCAACATAGACCCTATCTCTACAAAAAGAAGAAGGAGGAGGAGGAGGAAGAATAAAAGGAGAAGAAGGAAAAAAGAAAAGAAAGAAAAATAATTTCTTCTAATCCTGTGAAGAACATCATTGGCATTTTGATATTAAATCTGTAGATTACTTGGGGTAGTAATAAGCAGTATGTTAAGTGTGTACCTTTTTGTCTGTTGGTTTGTTTGTTTGTTTGTTTTTCTGAGACAGGGTCTCACTTTGTCACCCAGGTTGGAGTGCAGCAGCATGATCTGAGCTCACTATAGCCTTGACCTCCTGGGTTCAAACATCCTCCAACCTCAGCCTCTGAGGAGCTGGGACTATAAGCACACATCACCACACGAGGCTAATTTCTTTCTTTCTTTCTTTCTCTTTCTTTCTTTCTCTTTCTTTCTTTCTTTCTTTCTTTCTTTCTTTCTTTCTTTCTTTCTTTCTTTCTTTCCTTTATTCCTTCCTTCCTTCCCTTCCCTTCCTTCCTTCCCTTCCTTCCTTCCTTCCTTCCTTCCTTCCTTCCTTCCCTCTCCCTCCCTCCCTCCTTTCTTTCTTTCTTTCTTTCTTTCTTTCTTTCTTTCTTTTCTTTCTTTCTTTCTTTCTTTCTTTCTTTCTTCCTTTCTTTCTTTCTGTTTCTTTCTCTTTCTTTCTTTCTTTTCTTTCTTTTCTTTCTTTCTGTGATGGAGTCTGCCTCACTCTGTGGCCTAAGCTGGAGTGCAATGGCATGACCTCAGCTCACTGCAAATCCACCTCCTTGGCTCAAGCCAATCCTCCCACCTCAGCTGCCCAAGTAGCTGGAACTACAGGTATGCACCACCACACCTGGCCAGTTTTTGTATTTTCAGTAGAGATGGGGTTTCACCATGTTGCCCAGGTTGGTCTCAACTGGGCTTAAATGATCCTCAGCCTCCCAAAGTGCTGGGATTATAGGCATAAACCACCGCACCTGGCATGATGTTTTTTTTAAACAAGAGAAAATTATCTTTAAAATTAACAGTTAAGATGAAGTTTAAAAGAGTATTTGTCATCCTAATAATGCTTCTTTGTGTTTTTTTTCAATAGTAGCCTTTCTTGTCCTCTCCTTTTTCACATTAGATGAGATCTAAACACACATCAAAACTGGGATGCAGTAATAGATGAGGAAAAAACCAATGCTCTTTCACTGTACCCACGCATTAAATTTGACCCCTAGAACTCCTAGAAAGGGACAGTTTTCCTATTGACTTCCTGATATGTACCTAAACTGCATGGGATCTTGTCCTTTTTTGTAAAGAGCAATAAAATATTTAATTTAATACAAGAACACCTTTCATCCAGCCTCATTCAATTTTCTAGGTTAATTTTTTGCTTTCCATTCTTCCAGGATGCTTAAAATAAGACGAGTACATTCCAAAACCAACTCTGTTCATACTAGAGCAAGGCTGAGCAAAGCAGAGCTGACTACGTGCACAGTGTCAGGGGCCAAGCAAACTCTTCAGCCCTCGTTTTCTGGGGACCAAAAGCAGCTTCTGTGTTCTTGCCCTAGGGCTCACTCTTAGTGCCTTCTAGGTAAAACTGCCTTGGCTTCCCTCTGCTAATCAGGGAAAAGGTGATTGGATTGAGTCGTGTTTCACCTAAAGTATTTTGGCCCCTTCTCTGAACCAGTCATTACATCTTAAGGCAGTTGTAACTAGGTTGCTATAATGATCTGACAAAAGACCTATTCCTCCAACATTACCAGTCATTAACTTTCCAAGACAAGATGTGACATGCCACAGCCCTCAGACAGTTCATCCAGAAGGAGTCTCTTCTTGACAAATATAATCCCTCTTCACCTTTGTTCATGACAATTTTATTTCTTCCACGGTGTCAAACTACCAATTTTTCCAAGTCAGCACTCCCTAGTTAGACCAAGGGACTTTTTCCACTTCAAAGGGAGGTGCTGCTATCTTTTCACTTTTGATTGTTCCTTACTTTAATCGTCTTTCCTAAAATAGTAGTTTTAAGTGGATATATATTTAAAGTAGCAAAGCCTGGTGCCTTATTTTTGCTGCAAATTTTACAGTTGTATGTATAAAAGCTTGCTTTAATCATATGTCACTACGTCATGTTCAGTATGCACAAATAAAAACTTATTCTCCAGATATGATGTCAGAATGAATAAAAACTAACGATTGGGATATTTGCCTAAAAGTTAAAAAGAAGCAGGACACTTGGTGTCTACTCTTTAGTTCTTAAATTTATTTGAGTAACTTTGCCTACCCTGAAAATTATAAAATAATTTCTTTTGTAAAAATAGGACCATTGCTACAAAATATCTCTATCTTTTTCCCTCCAATGGCTAAATCTATACAAAGCTATAAAATTGATACCAAAATTGAAAACAAGCAGTTCTCTCTAAAGTTAGAACTGCAATTCCCTTGGAGGGTCTCACTAGATAGAATCCAGGTGCAACTGTCTGCAACATAGTGTTAGATTCTGAACAGAAGTAAAATAGAGCATGATTCCTTGACTTAAAATGTAACTAAGCAAAGAACACAAGAGTACAAAGGAAACTAAGCTGGTAGAGTCAGGGGAAAGAGAAGTGACAGAGAGCCTGATGGCCTTCTGGTAGTCTGAGATGGCAACTTGAAGAATGGTCAAGGAAATGCATTCCAAGTCAAGTTCCAGAACTGACTGAATGGAATCAAGAAAATTGGACTGTGCAATTGCCAGATGCTCTCTGAAGGCATAAGGGTGTGGATTCTTGTATTGGACCTGGATTCTCTCCAGATAACCTTCTCCAGATTATATAATCTCTGGATTTTAGAATGGCAGAGTTCAATGAGTTTATCCAAGGTTAGTTTAAGATGAAAAATAAAAGAAAAGAGAAAAAACTAAGAAACATAGAAAGGGTAGTAACCTCAACATCTTGTTTAATAAAGAAGGAACTCTTATCTCTCTTGAAGTCATTCACATTGAGTCTACCATAGGATTTCTCTGCGTAGTAATGAGAGCTGAATGAATGAACACTGAAGAATTAAAAGAGATCAAGTGCTAAGATCTCAGTGATGGGTGGTACCTAAAGAGGTGAGACTAAGAGGAGAAAGAAAATCCCCTGGGGGAGATAGAGAGTAAGGGTCAATGAATATAGGGGAGTAAACTCATAAATAGCATTTAAAATCTATTATTAGCCTGTAGGTAACTTTTAAGTCTTCAGTTACAGAGAAAACTCCCATTTTGAGGTTACAAGGATTTTCTTTTCTTAAAAGTGATGTTAGATGTGTCCTACTCCTCCTGTATATATAATTTTTTAAAATAAGTCTGGATTATGAACTAAAAAGTCTAGTTATTATCATGTAACTGTTTTATGCAATGTGATATAATTTACTAATTGTTCCATATTCTCTCATTTTTTGTTTTTTATCTCTTATTTTGATCTTCAGTACCTCCAAGGTTGTACACATAAGCAATGCTCACAGGCCTCAACTCTGAAGGCTATTAGAGCTTAGTGTAATTCTTAGCCTCTCTTATCTATGTGGCTTTGAACTAATTACTAATCTAAGTTTCAGTTTCCTCGTGTATAAAATGGGAATAATAAGAATATCATTCTGATAGGGTTGTGCCAAGGAATGAATAATGTAAAGTGAATAAAATAATGTAACATAAAATATTCCAGTTTGTGATAAACAACACAGCATTTAAGTTGGCTGATAAAGACTTGTCTACCTTATTTTCTCCTATCATATGTGCCCCCCCCTTTTTTTTTTTTTTTGAGACAGGGTCTTGCTCTGTCACCCAGGCTGGAGTGCAGTGGCACATTCTTGGCTCACTGCAACCTCTGCCACCCTGGCTCAAGCCATCCTTCCACCTCAGCTTCGGGACTAGCTGGGACCACAAGTACCCACCACCATGCCCAGCTAATATTTTTGCATTTTTTGTAGAGATGGAGTTTCACCATGTTGTCCAGGCTGGTCTCAAACTCCTGAGCTCAAGCGATCAGCCCAACTCAGCCTCCCAAAGCTCTGGGATTATAGGCATTACCAGTGAACCCAGCCCATATGTTCCTTTAACTCCATTGTAGAAGGCATATTGTGTAGAATGTATTCTATTTGTTTATTATCACATCATGTGAAAAGTTCGGGACTAATTTTAATGAAATTTGATGTTATGCTTATTATGGTCTGACTGAAACTATAGATTCCAAAATACAAATAATCCCTCAGGGCAGCTGAAACTAAAGCATAACATGAGCCCCATATGACTACCTTTAGAAGAGGCATGCCATAAGCAACAAGACACAGTGGAAAGGAATAAACAAGCAGTGGTTTCTGAGGGTCGGGGACTCTAAGTGGCAGTTAATTTGAATTGACTGCTTCCTACTTGGGTAATTCTAGGTATATACTCCAGAGGAATTAGTAGCAGCAAATTCATTCTTTTTTAATATAAATTTATTTTGATAACAATGTATTCATTATGAGGACATGAGCATGGAAAAGAAAAGTTAAGATGTTAAACAGAAGAAAATATTTATATAACTTCAAACAGTTGCAAATACAAAGCCAAGGAGAAGTAGATTGAATTACATTTTCTAAAGAAACTGTCGGACCCAGCCACTGAGCTTTCTCATCATTCTCCATGGTTCCTGAACCTCTGCACCCTCCTCTTCCATCCTCTCCCCCAACCTGGATAAGCAATGTAAAAGCAACTTCAGTGTTTAAGTTGAACTGTGGTTAGTGTACCTGAGTCATAGAATAAACTGGGAAGAGCCATTCAAGGAAAAAGAAAAACACGTACTATAATTGAAGACAAACATCACTCAATCTATAATACATTTTCAGGAATTCATGTATGTGTTTTTATATATAAGATATATAAATGTAATATGCATAAATATAGTCACTGGGCAATCACCAGAAAGTATTTAAGGTAACTTATATGCATTACCAAATCTGTGATACATCATATTTTATTTAGTGCATCCAAATACCCTAATTATTACTAAATGGAAGCAAGCTAATAAGCTGCAAGCTATCTCTAGAAAATTGGGCATGAGACTATGTTAGAAATCTTTCAGGAATAGAATTAAACAGAAAACAACTAAGATTAGTTGTTTGCATATTTTTAGTTAATATTAAATTAAAATGTACCACGTGGTTTTAAAACCTTTGATTTAAGATATTAAACAATTTTTTTTGTTTTAAATGTGAAGAGTACCTCCTCCGAAGAATTCCTAAAATAAAACAGAATATTTAATTACATAAATAACTGTGATAAAGCTGTGTTTCATTGTTATATTTGTCTGGCAATAAATGAGGGATTTCTGTCTTTCATTTGACATATTTTAGAAGTACTAAATTTACCAAATAAAGTAATCAATCATTTTTATTTTCTTATATGCTTTCAGAAAGTAAACAAACTGGTGGTTTTATTAAGCATTTATTAACCTTATTGTCATGTTACAGGTTTAATATTAAATATGTTGCTGTGTGTTGTGAAGATTTGAAAAATATATTCTAAATGGGAAGAAATAGGCTATTTCTTGAAAAATAGAAGAAATACAAAAGTAAAAAATATACATATTCAGTTCTACTAGGGTTTGAATATATATCCCAAAAAGCCTGTGGTGGAAATTTAGTATGTGATGCAACAGTGTTGGGAGATGGGACCTAACGGGAGGTGTTATGGGAGGTGTGGGACTCTGTCATAGCAACACAAAACAAACTGAGACAACTTTCCCTAAAATGTAAGCATTTTTTTTTTTTTTCAGAGAGGGAGAGAAAACAAAACATTTTTCTCCTTCAATCAGAGTTAAAAAAAAAAAAATTAGTGGCTGGGTGTGGTGGTTCACGCCTGTAATCCCAGCACTTTGGGAGGCCGAGGCTGGTGGATCACGAGATCAGGAGATCGAGACCATCCTGGCCAACATGGTGAAACCCTGTCTCTACTAAAAATACAAAATTTAGCTGGGCGTGGTGGTGCGTGCTTGTAATCCCAGCTACTTGGGAGGCTGAGGCCGGAGAATCGCTTGAACCCAGGAGGTGGCCACTGCAGTGAGCCGAGATCGCGCCACTGCACTCCAACTTGGTGACAAAGTGAGACTCCATCTTAAAAATATATATATATATATATATTAGTTACTTGGGGCTAACAATGGGAAGCATAACAGCAACAACAGCAGATTTAGTTGTTTGATATTGTTTCTGTAAGACTTAACAGCATGTGTGAGATATTGTCCTGGCCCTCAGCTCTACTGCACTCTAAGGCACATGTAGGCATGCAGTGGTAGACAGCTCTGGTGCCATGTGATCAAAGATTTAAAATGCCAGAATACACAGATTGCCCATAATGTGGTAAGCAATGAAGAACAAATGAAAATTAAAGGGAAAAGAGGGGTTTATGCTTAGGAAAATAAATTCTAATTAAAGAATCCAAATAATTTGTCTAGTGTGAAAAACTGGTAACTAAATGAATTTGAAATGAAGACTTTGAAAGATAGTGTCTAACTCAGACATGGACTAAAAATCATATAATCGATAAAGGACCTCACAAATAGGACCATAACTGGTATGTCAGAGATTTTTTAGATGCAAGTAAAATCTTACGTAGAGGAAAGCTGAGGTTGCGGGAAACCTGGTCAGTAGTTTTCAAACCTTTTTCTTTTAATAGTAAGCATTTAAATTTAAAAATAACAATTAAAAAGATATATGCAATATCTTGTCAAGACCAGTGAGAAATATCTCATTGGGTGCTTCTCATAGAGACAAGGACACCAAACAAGTTTCAGTATGGCCCCACAGCTTGGGCTTCTATGCATTTTTTTTTTTTTTTTTAAAAGGAGACCAGGCCTCAATCTGTCACCCAGGCTTGAGTGCAGAGACATGATCATAGCTCACTGCAACCTGGAACTCATGGGCTCAAGAAATTCTCCCGCCTCAGATTCCCGAGTAGCTGGGACTATAGGCATGTGCCATCACACGCAGCTAATTTCTCTGTATAACTTTAGGGCACTGCCTAACTCAAGTAATGAGGGCTAAAAAGATGACCTCCAGGTACTCTATATTCCCTTGTCAATGATAAACCAGACTGGCCTTTTCAAAGATGCATCTTTAGATCTTTGCAAATTTCCAAATTACTCAATACCACCAAAGTATATAATTATTTTTCCCCACTCTAATATAGCATATTATAATTTTATCAGAGCAACTACACATACTATAAGTTGAAAACTACAAAAATATTATGAAATGATAATGCTAGGTAATTCTTTTGGCTCACTTGTTACTTACAAGACTTTTACCTTCACATCAACCTTGCATAATAATGTAACTGTTCAGATAATCTTTTTCTAATGCATGGATTTTTTTGGTTCAATAAATAGATTTTCCCAGCTTTACTGAGGTGTAGTTGGCAAGTAGAAATTGCATATATTTAGGGTGTATAATATGATGTTGTGATATATGTATATATTGTAAAATGGTTACCATAATCAAGCTAATAAACATATCTATTGCATCACATAGTTATGTCTTTGTGTGTATGATGAAAATACTTGAGATCCTCTCTCTCAGCAAATTTTAAGTATACAATGCATTATTATTAATTATAGTCACCATGCCATACATTAGGGCTCCAGAACTTGTTAACCTTATAGCTGCAAGTTTATACTCTTCAACCAACATCTTCCCATTTCTCCTTTCCCCTAACCACTGGTAACCACCCTTCTCTCTGTTTCTGTGAATGTGACTTTTTTAGATTTCGCATATAAGTGAGATCATGCAGTATTCGTCTTTCTGTGTGTGGCTTACTTTAATGTCTTCCAGGTTCCTCAATGTTGTCACAAATGTCAGAATTTCCTTTTTTCTTTTAAGGGTAAATAATATCCAGTGTGTGTGTGTGTGTGTGTGTTTTGTGTGTGTATGGATCACATTTTCTTTATTAATTCATCAGTTGATGGACACTTAGATTGATTCCATATCTTTGCTATTGTGAATAATCCTGCAGTGAACATGGTAGTGCAGCTATATCTTCAACATATCAATTTTATTTTTCTTTGGATATATATTCAGTAGTGAGATTGCTGAATCATGCGATAGTTCTATTTTTAATTTTTTGAAAAACCTCCATACTGTTTTCCATAATAGCTGTACTAATATATATTTCCACTGTGTATGAGAGTTTTCTTTTCTCTACACCCTAACCAACACTTGTTATCTTTCGACTTTTTGCTAATAGTCATCATAACAGGTGTGAGGTGATATTGCATTGTGGTTTTGATTTGCGTTTGCCTGATAATTTAAGATATTGAGCACCTTTTCATATACCTCCCGGTCATTTTTATGTCTTCTTTGGAAAAATGTACATTCAGATCTTTTGCCCATTTTAATTTTATTTTTAATTTTTAGGGTTTTTTTTTTTTTTTTTTTTTTTTTCAGCAGGATCTTGTCTGTCACCCAGGCTTTAGTGTGGTGGTGTGTCACTGCAGCTTCAAATGCCTGGGCTCAAGCAATCTGCCTGCCTCAGCCTCCTGAGTAGCTAAGACTACAGGCACGTAGCACCATGCCCAGCTAATTTTTTAACTTTTGGTAGATACAGGATCCCACTACGTTGCCCAGGCTGGTTTTGAACTCTTAGCCTCAAGCAATCCTCCCTGCTCATCCTCCTAAAATGTTTGCATTATAAGCATGAGTCACTCTGCCCATTTTTAACTCAGGTTCTTTGTTTTTTCTGCTATTAAGTTGTGTGAGTTCCTCATATATATTGGATATTAATTCCTTTTATGGCCTTGTGGCTTGCAAATATCTTCTCCCATTCCATAGTTTCCTTTTTCATTTTGTGGATTGTTTTCCGTGCTGTGGAGAAACTTTCTAGTTTGATGTAATACCATTTGTTTATTTTTGCTTTTGTTGCCTGTTCTTTGGGTGGCATATCCAAGAAATCATTGTTAAGTCCAATGTCATGGAGCTTTTCCCCTGTGTTTTCTTCTAGGAGTCTTAATAGTTTCAGATCTTATATTTAAATCTTTAATTAATCTTGAGTTGATTTTGTGTGTGGTGTAAGATAACGATCTGATTGATTGACTTTCTTTTTTTTTTTTTTTTTTGCATCAGCATATCCAGTTTTCCTAATACCATTTATTGACGAGACTATTCTTTCTCATCACTGTGCATTCTTGGAGTCTTTGTCAAAGATTAATTGACCATATATTAGACAGAGTCTTTTGCATAGTCTTTTCTGTAATCTCATTTTTGGTTTAATGCTGGGTTTAATATTTCACTTCAAAGTGCGCATAAGCATAATAGAAACCAAACAATCCACAATTTTATTCCCAACATTAGAAATTATCATGGAAACATGGTAAATGGTTTCATGAAGTTCATATTTTCAATTCTTTATGTTCTTTTAAGGTTTGACAAATTCTTAATTTTTGATGAAATTCTTGAAACAATAAAATATTAAATTTGAAGAAAAAGGCGGTCCATGATAAAGCGAGCACATGCACACGTGTGTGCGCACACACACACAGACACAATAGACATATAGATATGCAAACACTAACAACCACAAATAAAGACTTTCTCTAAGGAACTCAACATGCTTCACAGATTATTCTTTATCATTCATATCAATCAAGGACAGATGATCTTCATTTTAGTTAATTGCTTTAATTTTCTACACAGCCAACTTTTTTGCTGACCCTCACTGCTACATAATTTAGGCTTTGTGTCCTCTATCCCTTTGCATCAATCTTCTGAGAGGAGAATTAGTAAATAACAAAAACACAAAATTGGACAACAGATCTAGATAGGGCACAAAAAAAATTCTCAAGGGTTCATAACCTGTATAATCAATAGGTGACTACGCTATTTAATCTCATAATTCTTTTGTGAGCTAGAATGGGAATATGTAGTTTGCTAATAAGGAAGCAGGCAAAGAGAGTATATTCACTATGCTAATTCCACACGATTTATCCAATGTCACCCCGAGCTAACGCTCAGCATAGAATTGAGTGATTATTGAGATCATCCAAACAGGGCATTGGATTACTAAAGAAGCACATGGATCTCCTTCTCAGAAAATTTAAAAATAGGATTGGTGCTCATGCTGGCTTTGCATAGAGATAATTTTTTCCAAAAGATCTGATTATTAACTTTGGGAAAAATAACTCCTTTTAAAATAGCATTAGATATTTCAATTCAAATTCAAAAAAAATGTGTTGTTTTTTGTGTATTAGACTCAGTGCTGGATAGGTGCTGAAGGCAGCAACACAGAGACCTTACCTTCAAGGGACTTTACATCTAGGAGAGAGTACAAAATGTATGGAAATAGGTATAAAATGCTTATAGCAATGCTAGTGCTGCAAGAGAGATGCAAAGAGAAGGGAGTGGTTGTATTCACCTTGGAACCTGATAAAGGAGAAGGCAGTGAGTAGGGGTGAATCAAGACTCGGTATGAGTTCGTCATTACTGAAGCTATATAATGGGCACATGGGGGTTCATTGTGCAATTTTGTTCATGTCTTTATACATTTAATTTTTTCATAATAGAAAATGTTTCTTAGAAGGCCTTCATGAAAGAAGTGGCATTTGAGATAGACCTTGACAAAAGAGCAGTCTTTTGATAAGCCAAGGTAACTTCTATAATAAGCAGAAGTCCTGTATCTTAGTGTATCACAAATGTAAAGCTTTTAAAATGTAATGTTAATAAAATATTCAACACTTTAAGAAAGGAAAAGAAAAAAAGAGGCCAGGCATGGTGGCTCATGTCTGCAATCCTGGCACTTTGGGAGGCCAAGGTGAGAGGACTGCTTGAGGCCAGGAATTCAAGAACAACTTGGCCAACACAGCGAGATTTTGTCTCTTAAAAAGAAAGAAAGAAAGAAAGAAGTCCAGGTAGATGTGTAGTTTAAAATGGCCTAGACTGTTTATGTTTAATGCTATGCTGCTTAGCTGGCACATAAAGCATCTACTGGGGTATAGGAGAATGAGATGAAACTAAGAATTATTTTTATTATTATTGTTTGATGATTTTGGATGTTAAATTGTGACATTTAAAATTATTACAGCAGTTAATAGCCTAGCCATCAGTGACTTTAGCGTGACTTGATTAGAGCTTTGATTATGCAGGAAAGAAAGAGACTGAAGTGAACCTGATCTGAATTCAAATTCCAGTTAGGAAGATGTTACAGAGTTCAGGAGGGGTTATGCAATGAGGAAATAACAATGACAATAGAAAATGAAAAGAGAGGACAGAAAAGAGGTGGGCTGTAGAGGGAGAATATTAGGACAATTGATTGAATTGTGAGGAGAGAGAGGGAGGACAGAAAATAATCAAAGATAAATTCAAGATTATATTCCCAGTCTGGGCGCACAGAAGTAGACATGTCAGGGCCCAGATTAGTGAAGACAAGGTAGATTTAGTCATAACTTGTCCCGTCCCGCGGGATCGTCAATGTAGGCCCTAGAAGAGGGAGTGGGAACTCGGGGGGACAAGAGACACGAGAAATGCAGACAAGACAGTATCCTGATCAAGTCTCGTTTATTGGTGGCAGTGTAATGCCTTATATAGACCGGCAGGGGCGGAGGTCGGGCCACGGCGATGATGGTGGCCCTGCGGTGGGCGTGGCCAGGTAGGTCTCGGTTTCTTCGGTCGGAGGTCATGTTGCGCCTGCGCAGTCCGTTAGTAATTTTCCCGGGCACGGGATGGCGCCTGCGCTGTAAGTTGATCATTTTCCGGGGCGGGGGAAAATGGGTGATGAAGAACCAGGAAGAGCGCCATTTTGTACTGGCGTATGAGACAGCAGAACAGGGAAGAAAGTAAACCTAGGGAGGAGGCATAAAGTGGAAATGTATAGAGCTCAGGCGTCAGTCGTCAGTTATAATCGCTATGGCCGGGCCACGCAGCTCCGGTGAGGAAAAGGACACCTAGATAGAGGTGACCAAATGACAGGAAAATACTATCCCTCTGAAAGAAGAATGAGAGATCTAAGGTACAACCTAAGGAACAAGTTAATAAAACTGTATTGTGTTAGGGATTTTTGTTAAATAACTAGATTTTAGCTGTTATTATCACAAAAAGAAGTAACTATGTGAGATTATAGATATGTTAATCTGCTTCACTGTAATAGCCATTGCATTATCTATGTTTCTATAGTTATCTCTATGTATTCCATAACATCATGTTGCAAACCTCAAATATACGCAATGACAGTATTTAAAAATTAAAAATAAATAAGAGAGACGAAGAGAGAGGAAACTTCATATTTACTCACATGGAACAGATCACCAAACATAAAATTCCTGAGCAGATGATTGAGTAAAAGAAATAAAGAGGGCTGTAAACAAAATCTTGGAGAATTAAGGATTTGACTTTATATAAGAAAAGAAAAAGAGCAAAAGACAGAAGATAACTCAGACAATAACACTACTACTAACATCTTGTGTTTACTCAAGGTTGGCTAATGATAAACAATGCCAAATTTAAATGGTTTAAAATACTGAAAGTTTATTTCTTATTCAAGCAACAGTTCGATGTGGATGTTCCTGGTTAGTTAGCTCTTCTCTCAGTAGCAATGCAGGGATGCAAACTCCTTCTACCTTGTAGTTCAGACCTCCTCTATGTCCTTGAAGTTCTTTCTATTCAGTTAAAGTATAGAGAATCAAATGGAAGATCACGGTAGGAAGGCTTTATGGGTTAGCCCTGAAAGTGACATGTATCATTTTGCCCACATATCATTAACCCAAATTCAGTCAGCTGGCTGTACCAAAATGCAAGGCAAAACTAGTTAGAATCTATCACGTCTTATATTTGCATCACACAGCTTTTAGAGACCTGTCATATACGTTACTACATAATACAATTTCATGAAAGGCCATAAAGTACAGTGGTTAAGGCCATGCATGGTGGCTCACACCTGTGATGCCAGTGCTTTGGGAGGCCAAGGCAGGAGAATTGCTTGAGGACAGCAGCTCAAGATCAACCTGGGCAACATAATGAGACTTCCTCTCCTTAAAACAAGTTAAAAATTTAGCTGGGCATGGTGGTGTGCACCTGTAGTCCCAACTACTCAGGAGGCTGAGGTGGGAGGATCTCTTGAGCCGAGGAAGTTGAGGCTGCAGTGAACCATGATTGCACCACTGCACACTGGCCTGGGAAATAGAGCAAGACCTTGTCTCTGAAAAAAAAATAATAAAATTAAAAAGCACAGTGACTAAAAGCATGAGCTCTAAAGTTAAAATCACTGAAATTTGTGTCCTGGCTTCACTATAATATTTAGTAGCATAGGAATTACCTAGAGTAAACTAATGTACCTTTCTGTATCTCATTGTAAAAGTTAATAATAACAAAATCTAACCCATAGGGTTGTTAAGAAGTTAATACATGTTAATAAATATTAAATGATACTTATTAAGGAGTTAACAAATGTATAAATAGTTTATAAATAATAGTGCCTAGTATGTGTCTGGCATGCAATAAGTACTCGGTAAAAATTAGCCATCAGTATCACATTAGGACTGTAGCAATTTAATGGTGGAGTAAGCATTAAATAATGTGAAATGTAGAGAGGCAATAGCAGTGACTAGAGAAAAAGTCATCAATTTGTCCATTAAGTTACATGAACAACTGCAAAAAATTCTGCTTTGTTGCAGTTAACACCACCCAAATAGGAGATAAAAAGGTAGGATTCCCAACTACCATCAATTTTCAGTTCACATATTTAGAAGGGTAGAATAAATGATCTCTGAGAAAAATCACAGGATATTGCAGTCAAGTAAAACAAGAATGTTCAGATAGGATCTTACTCTTAATGTCTTATATTGAAGTATCTAAACCATATTGTGAAGAAAGAGTGCTTATCAATTTAAGATTCACTTTCTATCCTTCCTTCTCTCAAGATGAAATCTTTTAGTAGGTCACAACTAGTGGATCTCAGTCAGTCAATTTTACCTCAGCAAGTAGTTGACTGTAGTTTATATATACATTAATGTAAACATCAATATTGCCCATGGGGGTTTCTTGATTTTTGGAAGCCTCACTTTCTTCCTTATATTTTATTGCTCCCTCCCCAGGTTTGCCATATAATATTTCTGTTCTGTCACTCTTATGGTTTCTTGGTAAATGTCCAAATAGCTTGCCTGTTTTAAAAAATTGTATCTTAAAATTAAATCTTTTGTTGTGACATGGCTGTAGATTCACAAGGAGTAAGAAATATTATAAGAGATTCCAGTATACCCTTTACCTACCCAGTTCCCCTCAGTGGTAGCATCTTAGGAATACAATATAGAACAATATCATAACCAGGATATAGACATTGATAACAATCAAGATACAGAACACTTCCATAACCACAAAGATCCCTCTGGTTGCCCTTTTATAGCCGCCTTTACTTCTCTCCCATTGACCCCTTCCTCAAGCCCTGGCAACCACTAATCTCTTCTCCAGCTTTATAATTTTGTCATTTTAAGAATGTTATATAAATGCCTGGGTGCCTTGGCTCATGCCTGTAATCCCAACACTTTAAGAGGCCGAGGCAGGTGGATTACCTGAAGTCAGGAGTTTGAGACCAACCTGGCCTACATGGCAAAACCCCATCTCTACTAAAAATACAGAAACTAGCTGGACGTAGGGGCAAGCACCTGTAGTCCCTGCTACTGGAGAGGCTGATGCAGGAGAATCACTTGAAGCTGGCAGGTGGAGGTTGCAGTGAGCTGAGATCATGCCACTGCACCCCAACACTCCACCCTAGGGGACAGAACACTCCACTCTGAGTGACAGAGTGAGACTCTGTCTCAATAAAAAAAAAAGTTATATAAATGTAATAATCAATGTGTCAATTTTTGGCATTTTTTTCCACTCAGTACAATTCTCTGGTGATTACAATAGGTTGTTGTGTGTATCAATACTTTTTATTGCTGAGTAATATTTCATGATGTGGATATACCAGTTTGTTTTACCACATAGACCTGTTGAAGGATATCTGGGTTATTTTCAGTTTTTGGCTATTACAAAGCTACCAAAAATATCAAAGTACAAGTTTTTGTGTAAACTCATGTCTTCATTTCTCTAGAGTAAATGCCCAAGAGTGAAATCGTTGGGCTGAAAAGTGTTTGCATGTTTAACTTTTAACGAAACTGTTAAACTATTTCCAGAGTAGCTGTACCATTTTTAATTCCCACCAACGATGTATGAATGATACAATTCCTCCTCATTTTTACCAACATTTGGTGTTGTCACTATTTTCTCTTAAGTCATTCTGTTAGGTGCTTAGTGTTAGCTCGTTGTGATTTTTGGCATTTCTCTAATGACTAATGATGTTGAGCATCTTATTTTTATCTGCCCATCTGTATATCTTCTTTGGTAAAATGTCTCTTCATAATTTTTTCCTATCCCATGTTTTAATTGGATTCTTTGCTTTAAAAAATTCTTTTTAACGTTTTTATTTTTAAAATAGAGATGGGGTCTTGTCATGTTGCCCAAGCTGGTCTCAAACTCCAGGGGTTAAGCAATCCTTCCACCTCATTCTTCCCAAGAGCTGGGTTTACAGGTGTGCGCCACCACACCTGGCTGGATTGTTTGCTTTTTTACCATTGAATTTTAAGGGTTTTATACATTCTAGATCCACATTTTGTCAGGTACATGGTTTCAAATATTTTCTAAATAGGGTATTTCACTCACCAAAGTTTCAAATTTTAATCAAATTGATTTAGCAATTATTTTCTTTTATGTATCATGCTTTGGGATTGAGTCTAAGAATTCTTTGCCTTGTCCGTAGATTCCAGAGAATTCCCCTATGGTTTTTTTTTTTTTTTTTTTTTTTTTTTTTTTTTTTTTTTTTTTTTTTTCTCCTGAAAGCTTTATAGTCTTATGGTTTACATTTAATTTTGTGATTCATTTTGAATTACTTTTTGTATAATATATGAGACATAAATTCAGGTTGGTTTTTAAATTTTTTTTTTGATGGGGAGTGGGTTGCCTATAGGTTTTCAATTGCTCCAGCATCATTTGTTTAAAGGTCTCTTTCCCCTTCATTTAATTTATTTTGCACCTTTGACAAAAATCAGTTGGGCATATTCATATGGGTCTATTTCTGGGTTTTGGGTTATGCTTCACTGATCTATAAGACTATCTCTCCACCAATACCAAGTAGTCTTAATTTCTGTAGCTATATAATAAGCTTCGAATCAAAGCTTATTTGATTCCTCCCACATTACTTTCTTTCAAAATCATTTTAGCTTTCTAGTTTCTTTTGTGGTTTTGTTTTGTTTTGTTTTGTTAGTTTGTGTATACATTTTAGAATAATCTTATCTATAGCCACAAAAAAACCTTGCTGGGATTTTGATAAACAATCCCAGAGAGACAAAGATATGTGACCATCCAGACAGATAATTCATGTGTTATTTTGAATTTCACTGAGTTTCCTTAAAACAGCTATTTGTCTGACAGATAGCTGTCAGGCAAGAGATTGAAATAATTAAAAAGAATCAAACAGAAATTTTAGAGTTGAAAAATGCAATTCACATACTGAAGCATGCATCAGAATCTCTTAACAGCAGAACTGATCAAGCAGAAGAAAGAATTTGTGAGCTTTAAGACAGGCTATTTGAAAATATGCAGTCAGAGGAGACAAAAGAAAAAAGAATAAAAAACAATGACACATGCCTACAAGATCTACAAAATAGTCCCAAGTGGGCAAATCTAAGAGTTATTGGCCTTAAAGAGGAGGTAGAGAGAGATAAGGGTGGAAAGTTTACTCAAAGGGATAATAGCAGGGAATGTTCCAAACCTAGAGAAAGATATCAATATTCAAGTATAAGAATGCTATGGAAGACCAAGCAGATTTAGCCCAAAGAAGACACCTCAAAACTTTTAATATTCAGACTTCCAAAGGTCAAGGATAAAGGAAGGATCTTAAAAGTATCAAGAGAAAAGAAACAAATAGCATGCAGTGGAGCTCCAGTATTTCTGGCAGCAGACTATTCAGTGGAAGCTTTACAGGCCAGGAGAGAGTGGCATGACATACTTAAAGTTCTAAGGAAAAAACTTTTACCCTAGAATAGTATATCCAGTGAAAACATCCTTCAAACATGAAGGATAAATATTTTCTAAACAAAAACTAAGGGATTTCATCAACACTAGATCTGTCCTACAAGAAATGCTAAGGGGAGATTTTCAATCTGAAAAAAAAAGGACATTAATTGGTAATAATAAATCTTCTGAAGGTATAAAACTCACTGGTAATGGTAAATACACAGAAAACCACAGAATCTTATAACAACAATTGTGGTGTATAAACTACTCATATGTTAAGTACAAAGATTAAAAGAGGAACTAATCAAAATAATGACTACTCCAACTTTTCAAGACATAGATGATACAATAAGATATAACTAGAAAAAAAAAAGTTAAAAAGTGATAGGACAAACAAAGTGTGGAGATTTATTAGTTTTTTCTTTGGTTGTTTGTTTATGCAATCAGTGTTAAGCTGTCATCAGTTTAAAATCATGGATTATAACAAATTATTTGCAAGCCTCATGGTAGCCTCAAATAAAAACACATACAATGGATACACAAAAAATAAAAAGCAGGAAATTAAAACATACCACCAGAGAAAATCACTTTCACTAAAAGGAAAACAGGAAGGAATAAGGAAGAGAATATCACAGAACACCAGAACACAAATTACAAAATAGCAAGAGTAAGAGCTTACTTATTAATAATAACATTGAATTTAAACAGAATAAACTCTCCTATCAGAAGACATAGAATGGCTGAATAGATTTAAAAAAAAAAAAAAAATAGACCTGGTGATCTGTTGCTTACAAGAAACACACTTCACCTACAAAGACACACACAGACCAAAAATAAACGGATGGAAAAAGGTATTCTATGCAAATGGAAACCAAACAAAAGCAGGAGTAGCTATATTTGTATCAGAGAAAATAAATTTCAAGACAAAAACTATAAAAAGAGATGAAAATGGTCATTATGTAATGAAAATGGGTCAATTCAGCAAACGGATATAACAATTACAAATATATATTATACATCCAACACTGGAGCACCCAGATATATAAAGCAAATGTTATTAAAGTTAGAGAGAGACCTTGATATAATCATAGCTGGTGACTTATACACCTCACTTTCAGCATTGAGCAGATCAACCAGACAGAAGATCAACAAAGGAACACTGGACTGAATGTGCACTATAGACCAAATGGACCTAATAGACAATTATTGAACATTTTATCCAATGACTGCAGAATACTCATTATTATTCTCAATACAGAACAAGTCTTAAAACATAAAAAAATGGAAATAATATCAAGTATCTTTTCTAATCACAATGTAATAAAACTAAAAATTAATAACAAGAAGAATTTTGGAAACTGTGCAAACCCATGAAAATTAAATAACATGTTTCTGAATGACCAGTGGGTCAATGAATTAAGAATTAAGTAGGAGACTGAAAAATTTATTGAAGCAAATGATAATGGAAACATAACATATCAAAACCTATGGGATATAGCAAAAGCACTACCAAGGGGGAAGTCTATAGCTATAAGAGCCTACATAAAAACATAGAGAATCTTCAAATAAACAACCTAATGATGCATCTTAAATAACTAGAAAAGCAAGAGCAAATCAAACCCTGAATTAATAGAAAAAAAAAATAAAGACTAGAGTAAAAGTAAATGAAACTGAAATAAAGAAAACAAAAAAAGATCAAGACAATGAAAAGTTGGTTCTTTGTAAAGATCAATGAAATTGACTAGCCTTTAGCCAGACTAAGAAAAAAAAGAAGTCTTGAATAAATAAAATTAGAGATGAAAAAGAACACATTACAACCAATACGCAACAATTCAGATGATCATTAGAGGCTACCATGAGCAACTACATGCCAATAAACTGGAAAACCTAGAAGAAATGGATATAATCCTAGACACATACAACTGAGATTAAACCATGAAGAAATCCAAAACCTGAAGAGACCAATAACAAGTAACAAAATTGAAGTTATAATAAAATGTCTCCCAGCAAAGAAAAGTCCAGGACTCAATGGCTTCACTGGAATTTTACCAAACATTTAAAGGATACCTAATACCAATCCTATTCAAAAAATTTTATAAAATAGAGGAAGGGGGAATAGTTCCAAACTTATTCTGCAAGGCTAGTATTATTAAAAAGTAATTGATTTTTTTTGCCATTAAAAGTCAGGATAATACCCTGATACCAAAACTAGACAAAGAGACATCAGAAGAGAAAACTACAGGCCAATATATCTGATTAACATGAGTGCAAAAATCCTCACCAAACTACTAGCAAACCAAATTCAACAACATATTAAAAAGATCATTCAACATGACCAAGTGGGATTTATCACAGGGATGCAAGGTTGGTTTAACTTACACAAATCAATCAATGTGACACATTATATCAACAGAATAGAGGACAAAAACCATATGATCATTTCAACGATACTGAAAATGCATTTGGTAAAATTCAACAACTCTTGATGACAAAACTCCTCAAAAAGCTGGGTATAGAAGAAACATACCTCAACATAATAAAAGCCGTATATGACAGACCCACAGCTAGTATCATACTTAATATGGATGACATATTAAGTATGGAATATGACAAGGATGCCCACTTTCACCACTGTTATTCAACATAGTAGTGGAAATCCTAGCTAGAGCAATCAGACAAGAGAAAAAATAATGGACATCTAAATTGGAAAGGAAGAAGTCAAATTATCCTTGTTTGCAGATGATATAATCTTGTATTTGGAAAAAACCAAAGACTCCATAAGAAAATTATTATAACTGAAAAACAAATTCAGTAAAATTGCATGATACAAAATCAACATACAAAAATCTGTAGCATTTTCATATGCTGACAGTGAATAATCTGAAAAAGAAATTTAAAAAGTAATCCCATTTACAGTAGCTACAAATAAAATTAAATACCTAGCAATTAACTAAAAAAGTGAACAATCTCTACAATAAAAACTATAAAACACTGATGAAACTGAAGACAAAACCAAAAAATGAAAAGATATTCCATGTTCAAAGATTGGAATAATCATTATTGTTAAAATGTCCATACTTCCCAAAGCAATCTACAGATTCAACAAAATCCTTATAAAAATACCAATGATATTCTTCACAAAAATAGAAAAAAAAATCCTAAAATTTATATGGAGCCACAAAAGACCCAGAATAGCCAAAGCTATCTTCAGGAAAAAGAATAAAACTGAAGGAATCACATTACCTGACTTTAAATTATACTACAGAGTGATAGTAATCAAAACAGCATGGTACTAGCATAAAAACACATAGACCAGTGGAACAGAATACAGACCCCAGAAACAAATCCATACTTCTACAGTGAATTCATTTTTGACAAACATGCCAAGAACATACCTTGGGGAAAGAACAGTACCTTCAATAAATTGTACTGGGAAAACTACATATCTATAGGCAGAAGAATGAAGCTAGACCCCTACTTCTCATCATGTGCGAAAATCAAATCATAATGGATTAAGGACTTAGATCTAAGATGTCAAACTATAAAACTACTAAAAGAAAATATTGGCAAAATTCTTCAGGAAATTGGAGTAGGCAAAAATTTCTTGATTAATTCCCCTCAAACACAAGCAACTAAAGCAAAAGTAGTCAAATGGTATCACATCAAGTTAAAAAGCTTCTGCCCAGCAAAGGAAACAATTTAAAAAAGTGAAGAGACATCCCACAGAATGGGAGAGAATATTTGCAAACTATCCATCTGATAAGGGATTAATAACCAGAATATATAAGGATCTCAAACAATTCTATAGGAAAAAAATCCAAGAATCATATTTAAAAATGGGCAAAACATCTGAATAGACATTTCACAAAAGAAGACATAAAAATGACAAGTATATAAAAAGCTGGTTAACATCATTGATCATCAAAGAAATACAAATTGAAACTACAATGAGATGTTATCTCATCCCAGTTAAAATGACTTTTATCCAAAAGGCATGCAATAACAAATGTTGGTGAGGATGTGGAGAAAAGGAAACTTCTGTACACTGTTGGTGGGAATGTATTAATATATTAGTACAACCTCTAAGGAGAACAGTTTGGAGATTCTTCAAAGAACTGAAAATGGAGCTACCATATGATCCAGCAATTACACTACTTGGTATATATCCAAAAGAAAGAAAATCAGTGTGTCAAAAAGATTTCTTCATTCCCATGTTTGTTGTAGCAATATTCACAATAGCCAAGATTTGGAAGCAACTTGTGTCCATCAACAGATGAATGAACAAAGCAAATGTGGTACATATACACAATGAAGTACTGTGCAGCCATAAAAAAGAATGAAATGCTATCATTTGCAACAACATGGATAGAACTGTAATATGTCCTGCTAAGTGAAATATGCCAGTCAAAGAAAGAAAAATTTTGCATGTTCTTACTTATTTGTGGGAGCTAAAAAGTGAAACAATTGAACTCATGGAGACAGAGAGTAGAGTGATAGCTACCATAAGTTGAGAAGGGTAGTTAGGGGCTAGAGGGAAGGGAGGATGGCTAATGGGTACAAAAAAACAGTTAGAATGAATAAGATCTAGTATTTGATAGCACAACAGAGTGAGTATAGTCAATAATAATTTATTGTACATTTTAAATGTAACTAAAAGAAAATAATTGGATTGTTTTTAACACAAAGAAGAAATAAATGCCTGAGGTAATTGATATCCCATTTACCCTGATGTGATTATTATGCATTACATGCCTATATCAAAGTATGTCATGTATCCCATAAATATATACATCTACCATGTAACCACAAAAATTAAAAGTAAAAATATTTTATATTTTAAAAAGACAGGAAAAAGAAAAATAAATGCAATTGATTTTTGTATGTTTATCATATATCCTGCAACCTTGCTGAACTCACTTATTAGTTCTAAGAGTATTTTATAAATTATTTGGGATTTCCTATGTGGATCATAATGTCACCTGCAAATATGGACAGTTTATTTCTTCCTTTTCAATGTGTATAATTTAATTTCCTTTTCTTGCTTTATTGCACAGACTAGAACTTTAAGTTCTAGGTTGAATAAGAATGGAAGGAGTGGACATCTTTGCCTTTTTCCTAATCTTAGAGGGGAAGCAGAAATTCTTTCATCATTAAGTATATTATTGTAAGGTTTTGGTAGTTGCTCTTTATCAAGTTAAAGAGGTTCCCTTCTATTCCTACTTTTCTGATTTTTTTTTTCTCTCTCTCTGTGAATGTGAATGGGATTTGAATTTTGCCAGAAGCCTTTTCTTTCTCAATTGATATGATCTTGTGTTTTTCTTCTTTAGTCTGTTTAATAGCATTGATTTGACTGATTTTGAATATTGATTTTTAAATATTGAACAATCAGTTGGGCATGGTGACTCATGCCTGTAATCCCAGCACTTTGGGAGGCCAAGGTGGGTGGATTACTTGAGGTCAAGGGTTTAAGACCAGCCTGGCCAACATGGTGAAACCCTGTCACTACTAAAAATACAAAAATTAGCCAGGCATGGTGGCAGATGCCTATAATCCCAGCTACTTGGGAGGCTGAGGCAGGAGAATTGCTTGAACCCAGCAGGTGGAGGTTGTGGTGAGCCGAATCGCACCACTGTACTGAGAGACGGAGTAAGACCCAGTCTCAAAAAATAAAAAATAAAAAATAAAAACTGAACCATCTTTGCATCCACTGATAAACTGCATTATATTATGGTAGATAATGTGTTTTATATGTTGTTAAAATTTATTTACTAATATTTTGTTAAGGTTTTCTTCATCAATATTCATCAACGATTTTGGTCTGTGTTGTTGCTGTTATTGTTTGTACTGTCTTTGTCTAGTTTTGATATCATAAAATGAATTGGGAAATATTCTTTTCTATTTTCCTGGAACAGATTATATAAAATTACTGTTAATTCTTCTTTAAATATTTGGTACTATTCTCTAGTAAAACCATTCGAGCCTGGAGGATTCTTTTTCAGGAATTCTAAGTTATCAATTTCCTGAATAGTTACAGGCCTATTCACATTTATTTAATATTGGGTGAGTTGTGATAGTTTGTGTTTATCAAGGAATTGTCAAATTTATGTGTGTTGTATTCCCTTATTATCATTTTGATATCTGCTTCTTCTGTAGTGATATCCCCTGTTTTATTTCTGATGTTTGTAATTTGTGTCTTCTCTTCTTTTTTCTTTGCCAGTATTGCTAGACATTTGTATGTTTTATTGCTCTTTTCACAGAACCAGTGATTTGCTTCATTGATTTTCTCTGCTATTTTTCTGTTTTCAACTTCATTGATTTCTGTTATTATCCTTATTCTTTCCCTCTTTCTGCTTGCTTTGAGATTATTTTGCTCTTGGCTTTTTAGTTATTGAAGTGAGACCTTCTATTGTTGATTTGCCATTTTCCCTCTCTTTTTTGACATGGAATTTCGCTCTTGTCACCTAGGCTGGAATACAGTGGCATGATCTCAGCTCACTGCAACCTCCGCCTCCAGGTTCAAAAGATTCTCCTGCCTCAGCCTCCTGAGTAGATGGGATTACAGGTGCCCCGACCATGCCCGGCTAATTTTTTGTATTTTTATTAGAGACAGGGTTTCATCATGTTGGCCAGGTCGGTTTCAAACTCCTGACCTCAAGTGATCCACCTGCCTAGGCCTCCCAAAGTGTTGGGATTACAGGCGTGAGCCACTGCACCTGGCCTCTTTTTTTAAAGTTATACATTTACTGCATAAATTTCCCTCTAAGTCCTGCTTTAGCTGTGTTCCACAAATCTGATGTGTTATATTTTCATTTTCATTCAATGCATTTTTTAAAACCTTTGTCAGAAAATTCTAACATTTCTGTCATCTTGGTATTGGCATTTACTGGTTGTCTTTTTCATTCTGTTTGAGATCTTCCTTGCTCTTAGTATGAATAATTTTTAATTGCATCCTGAACATTTATATATTATGTTATGAAACTCTGGATATTTTGTAAACTTTTTGTTTTAGCTGGTTTAATTTTTTTTATAGTGCTCTGGAGGGGAAAGTGAGGGCATCACCTCACTACTTCCAGCTGGAAGTAAAAGGTGAAGTTCTCCACTCAAGCTGGGCCTAGTGGCTCACGCCTGTAATCCCAGGACTTTGTGAGGCCAAGGCAGGAGAATCACTTGAGCCCAAAAGATGAGACCAACCTGGGCAATGTAATGAGACCCCTAACTCTACAAAAAAATTTTTTTTTTAATTAGCTGGACATGGTCATTCATACCTGTAGCCCAGCTACTTGGGAGGCTTAGGTAGGTGGAAAGCTTGAACTCAAGAGTGGGAGGCTGCAGTGAGCTATGATTGTACCATTGCACTTTGGCTTGGGCGACAGAGCAAGACCCTCTCAAAAAAAAAGAAAGAAAAAGAAAAAGAAAGAAAAGAAAAGTCCTCCACCCAACCTCTGTTGACACCTGAGCAGGAGAGACTCCTTGTCACTGATGGGCAAAGGTGGGAGTTCCATCTCCCCACGGTGGCTTCCACTGACACCCGTATGGTGATATTTCATTACCAGGGAATAATAATGAAAGTTTGGCTCTCCATTAGATTTCCTCTGGTGTAGTCCCAGCATAGAAGGGATGGAATAAGTCATTATTGGCAGGTGGGGGTGACAATCCAGGCCCTCCATTTTGTCTCTACTGACATGATGGGGATGGATATGCTCATCACCTAACTGGTGGAATGAAAGCTAGCTCCGTACTTTTCCTTTTCTAGTATCATCCAGGCGGGAATGTTAGGGATCCTTATTACAACCTTACAAAAGTGAAAATCTAGGCTGCCCACTTGGCCTTTACTGATGGAGGTGCGGGTGGGACCACGGTTTTTTTGTGGGCTTCAGCTGGAGTAGAGTGATTATTGCTTTTATAAGTTTTTAGTCTTGCTAAGTTATTCCTTTTCTGGTTCTTCGGTTAGAGATAGCAAGTTTTGTTGGATAATTTCTTTTTTGTCTGTGCTCATTAGCATTTCCAAGTTTTCAGGTTCTTGAGCTCTAAGAATGGAATATATGAGGCAAGAAGAAAACCCAGGGAACTTAACCACTGTGGCATTCCTCAGGTCCTGTGATTTCTAGTCAGTCTGCCTTCTTCTCTCCATCTTCCAGAATCTTCTTGTATTTGTCTCATCTATCATATTTACGGATTTTATTTGTACTTATTGGGAGAAATAAGGGAAAGTACTTCCACTCCATTTTCCAAGAAGTAGAAATCTCTTGCCTATTTTTTATATGGCAATATTGTAGCTATTTTTACATGGCAATATTATAATCTGTCATTTTCACACTTTACCAAAGCCCCATAGGTTTATTTTGTATTTGGAAACTAGTATTCTATTAGATTAAAGTTTCAATTGGAAATTTTAAAACAAGGTCCTCACTAAATGAAAGTCTGGATCAACTTGGAAAGTTTTTCATTTTATTTTTTATTTTTTGAGATGGAGTCTTGCTCTGTCACCCAGGCTGGAGGGCAGTGGCATGATATCGGCTCACTGCAACCTCCACCTCACGGGTTCAAGCAATTATCTGCCTCGGCTTCCTGAGTAGATGGGATTACAGGTGCCCACCACCATGCCTGGCTAATTTTTGTATTTTTAGTAGAGACCGGATTTCACCATCTTGGCCAGGCTGATCTTGAACTCCTGACCTTGTGATCCACCCACCTTGGCCTCCCAAAGTGCTAGGATCACTGGTGTGAGCCACTGCACCCAGGAGAAAATTTTTTATACATACACACTATATATATGTGCCCCATGAACAAAGGACAAATTGTTCAGGAATCCATGGACAATGTGATCATAAATAGACTACAAAGAAAACCCTGATAATTTTTAAAAATAAAAATTATACAGACCTTATTCTTCACTATAAAACAATAAAATTTAAAATTGATAACAGAAGATTAAGCAAAAACAAGCACTCAAATACTTGAATACATGAAATCTCATAATCACTGAATTAAAATGGTATCAAAAGTGCTGTTTTAAAACAAATATAAATATGCTGTTTTTAAATTTTTTCTTCTGGTTTAAAGAGTTTCATAAGAAGTTTCAAAAATTACACTGTGAGAATTTCATTAATTTGTATACTATCTCATTCTGCTGTCTTTGCTCTGCATTTGTGAAGGGAAGGCATTTCACGGACGACTTTGGCATTCGTCATAATGAGAACAACTTCCATGGTGAATGCTAACTGGAAGAATTGTGTGCTTTTTAATGGTTTGGAACATCACTCCTGGCAGCACCTTGGAGGCTTATTTTTTGACTAATTTATGCTCACGAGGTCTGGACTTCAAGAGCATGTGTCCATTCAAACCACTTATACACTTTAATGCAATCTCTATAATAGGAGTTATTCATGTGGTTATTTGAAGCCTGGTGGTATAATCCTCTCATATGATAGTGTACTTTTGTGAGTCAGAAGTCAACATTAAAAGGCTCACAGAGTTAATTTAGGTTCTGTCTGATTCATCACTCAGCTAGTCTTTGCAAACTACAGGATACTGTTGTTGGGAACAAGTGGGAAGAAAAGTGCCAGAGCTCTACTTTTAGATAGAATTAAAATCTTCAAACTGTAGGACTATCCTGATCAGAATAATATGTACCCTTTGGTGGTAATTCAGGATTTTAGTGCTAAACCCAAAAGAACAGGGCAACTTAACTTTTTAAAAATTTTAGATGTGAGAATAAATAGTAATGCTATGGAGGAATATTAACAGGTGAGCACCCTCTCAATTCAAAATAATACATTTTTACTAGTAGTGATTCAGGTAAATACATATTTTCCAGTTGGACTTCTAGTTTCATATGTGTTCCTTTACTTTGTCAGTTTTAAAATGCACTTTGCAAATATTTGATAGTTTCTGCCTCCTTCTCCTCAAATTTCTGTGGCATTTACCACATTTTTAAAAATCTGGCATTTTTTTCCTTTCCATTTTGAGCAAGAAGCCTCACTACACAATTAACAGTTTTTAAGGGGTTGAATAAGAGAGGGATCAAGAATATCTTTTGAGTATCTAGAAACATGATCATCTTAAATCTTGCAACCAAAAATTATTCTTAGGGTATATAATTTTTAAAATTAGGTTTACAAGGCTCATTCAGCTTTCATTAGTCATTGCTTTAACTATTAATAGCAAGATAATAAAAGTTAATCCATGGACACATTAAATTTCTCATTTTTAAGTTTTAATTTTTGTTTGGTGTCATTCATCTAGTTTTTAGATAAATGTCTACATTCAATGCTTGAGAGCCCAGACCTAATGAATCACATCCTTAGAAGTGTTTTCCCTCTGGTAAAGTCCAATAAACTGTTGAAGTATTACTGCCTTGAGGAACAAAAATTTTTTATCCTAATAATTAAAATAACTTGGGAATAGAATAGTTAGGTATTGGTGTATCTACTAAGTTCATCTCCCAGATGAGGTAAGAAAGAAAGAATAGAAATTCTTTGTTAAATTCCCTTTGTCAATCTTCACAGATTGGAAAAAAAGAAAAGTGTACTTTGGAAAAGCTGATATTAAATATTTTACAGACCACATATAATTTATTTATCTTTATGTCACAGGATTTAAATAGAGAGAAGACACTGCAAATAAAATAATATTCAATCAAAATATTTGCCACATTTTCTAGTTAACCCTATCACTTCCTATCCTTCAAAAGCTCTCTTTTCTGCTTTAGCAGTATATTGTCTAAAAATACTGTTTTATGTACTTATGGTAGTATAGCTTAAGTTAAATGTTTTGATTTCAGCTTCAAAGGAAAAAGAAAAGAATTGAGCACTAGAATTTTGATAATAGAACATATTTTCTTAAATTTCATTCCAATCCTATTTAGAGTTAACATTTTATGAAAGACTTACACCTCAAAAAATATATGTTTCAGGCAAAAAATGGCAGAGGTTCTTAATCCTGAGTTCTAATTTGATTGCACTGTGGTCTGAGAGACAGTTTGTTGTGATTTCTGTTCTTTTACATTTGCTGAGGAGTACTTTACCTCCAATTATGTGGTCAATTTTAGAATGAGTGTGATGTGGTGCTGAGAAGAATATAAATTCTATTGATTTGGGGTGGAGAGTTCTGTAGATGTCTATTAGGTCTGCTTGTTGCAGAGCTGAGTTCAAGTCCTGGATATCCTTGTTAACCTTCTGTCTCATTGATCTGTCTAATATTGACAGTGGGGTGTTAATGTCTCCCATTATTATTGTGTGGGAGTCTAAGTCTTTTTGTAGGCCTCTGAGGACTTGCTTTATGAATCTGGATGCTCCTGTATTGGGTGCATATGTATTTAGGATAGTTAGCTTTTCTTGTTGAATTGATCCCTTTACCATTATGTACTGGCCTTCTTTGTCTCTTTTGAACACTGATGGGTCTTGACCCTTTATCCAACTGCCAGTCTGTGTCTTTTAACTGGGGCATTTAGCCCATTTACATTTAAGGTTAATATTGTTATGTGTGAATTTGATTCTGTCATTAATGTGTTCACGGGTTATTTTGCCCATTAATTGATGCAGTTTCTTCATAGCATCGATGGTCTTTATTATTTGGCATGTTTTTGCAGTGGCTGGTAACGGTTGTTTCTTTCCGTGTTTAGTGCCTCCTTCAGGGTCTCTTGTAAGGCAGGCCTGGTGGTGACAAAACCTCTCAGCATTTGCTTGTCTGTAAAGGATTTTATTTCTCCTTCACTTATGAAGCTTAGTTTGGCTGGATATGAAATTCTGGGTTGAAAATTATTTTCTTTAAGAATGTTGAATTTTGGCCCCCACTGTCTTCTGACTTATAGGGCTTCTGCCGAGACACCTGCTGTTAGTCTCCTGGGCCACCCTATGTGGGTAACTTGGCCTTTATCTCTGGCTGCCCTAAAAACCTTTTCTTTCATTTCCACCTTGCTGAATCTAACAATTATGTGTCTTGGATTTGCTCTTCACAAGGAGTATCTTTGTGGTGTTCTCTGTATTTCCTGATTTTGAATGTTGGCTTACCTTGCTAGGTTGGGGAAGTTCTCCTGGATAATATCCAATGCCACCCCCATCAAGTTACCAATGACTTTTTTCACAGAATTGGAAAAAACTACTTTCAAGTTCATATGGAAACAAAAAAGAGCCCGCATTGCCTAGACAATCCTAAGCAAAAAGAATCAAGCTGGAAGCATCATGCTATCTGACTTCAAACTATACTACGAGGCTACATTAACCAAAACAGTATGGTACTGGTACCAAAACAGAGATAATCCAATGGAACAGAACAGAGGCCTCAGAAATAATGCCACACACCTACAACCATCTGATCTTTGACAAACCTCACAAAAACAAGGAATGGGGAAAGGATTCCCTATTTAATAAATCGTGCTGGGAAAACTGGCTAGCCATATGTAGAAAGCTGAAACTGGATCCCTTCCTTACATCTTATACAAAAATTAATTCCAGATGGATTAAAGACTTAAATGTTAGACCTAAAACCATAAAAACCCTAGAAGAAAACATAGGCAATATCATTCAGGACATAGGCATGGGCAAGGGCTTCATGACTAAAACACCAAAAGCAGTGGTAACAAAAGCCAAAACAGGCAAATGGGATCTAATTAAACTAAAGAGCTTCTGCACAGCAAAAGAAACTACCATCAGAGTGAACAGACAACCTACAGAATGGGAGAAAATTTTTGCAATCTACCCATCTGACAAAGGGCTAATATCCGGAGTCTACAAAGAACTCAAACAAATTTACAAGAAAAAAAACAACCCCATCAAAAAGTGGGCAAAGAATACGAACAGACACTTCTCAAAAGAAGACACCTATGCAGCCAACAGACACACGAAAAAATGCTCATCACTGGTCATCAGACAAATGCAAATCCAAACCACAATGAGATACCATCTCATGCCAGTTAGAATGGCAATCATTAAAAAGGAAACAATAGATGCTGGAGAGGATGTGGAGAAATAGGAACGCTTTTACACTGTTGGTGGGAGTGTAAATTGGTTCAACCATTGTGGAAGACAGTTTGGTGATTCCTTAAGGATCTTGAACTAGAATAACCATTTGACCTAGCAATCCTATTACTGGGTATATACCCAAAGGATTATAAATCATGCTACTATAAAGACACATGCACACATATGTTTATTGTGGCACTATTCACAATACCAAAGACTTGAAACCAACCCACATGTCCATCAGTGATAGACTGGATTAAGAAAATATGGCACATATATACCATGGAATACTATGCAGCCATAAAAAAGGATGAGCTCATATCCTTTACAGGGACATGGATGAAGCTGGAAACCATCATTCTCAGCAAACTATCACAAGGACAGGAAACCAAACACCACATGTTCTCAGTCATAGGTGGGAACTGAACAATAAGGTCACTTGGACACAGGGCAGGGAACATCACACACCGGGGCCAGTTGGGGATGGGGGTCTGGGGGAGAGAGTATAAGAAGAAATACCTAGTGTAAATGATGAGTTGATGGGTGCAGCAAACCAGCATGGCACATGTATACCTATGCATGAAACCTTCACGTTGCGCACATGTACCCTAGAACTTAAAGAATAATAATTTTAAAAAATCTTTTTTTTTTTTACATGGCAGAGGTTTGTAGACATGATAAAAAATAAAAGGCATTCTGAGTCTGAAAGACTAGCTCATATTAAAATATTTGATTAAGGCTATAATGTATATTATATTTTATTGAGAGGAAACCTGTCCTCAAAATGACCCAGAACTACTAACCTTCCACGCAAAAACTTCATTTTGCCAGTCTCTCTGTTTTTCTGTCCTAGTTACTACAATTGGGGCTGAATACTTATTAAAACAACTAATCCATTCTTTCCCTTTAAACATCTTTCCCTCCTCTTTCTTGAGTTAGCCAGAACCCACCTGTATTAGGGTGTCCCTAGATCAGTGATTAAGAGCCTCTTGGCTTTTTCTGATTGTATTTTATTCCTCTATGCCTTTCACTGATCAGCAAATTTTATATGTAAGCTAGATCTTTAAATATCCATAGGAAGTAGGAAAAAAGAACCCACAGTGTCCCAGAAAACAGATGAAATAGACTCATACCAAGGCACGTCACTGTAAAATTTTTGTACAGTGGAGATAGTGTTTCAGAAAGAAAAAATAGGTCACATAGAAATAAATAAAAATCAAAATTGTTGAATATTTCATATTGGAGTATAGGAAGTTCAAGGTCATTGGAGACATGCCTTTAAAATTCTGAAAGAAAATGACTTGCAACCAAACATTTTATACTGAGCCAAATTTCAAGCAAGTTTCAGAATACAATAAACACGCTGGCAGGAAATTTCTTAAAAAAAAATTTCGTATTCCTTCTCTCAGGAAGCTCTTGGAGGCTGAGTTCTACCAAAATGAGGGAACAAACCAAGAAAGAGGAAGGCCTGGCAAACCAGAAGCAGTATTTTCAATCCAAGATGAGATGAAACTAATAACCATGATGTTATGAAGGGAGATACTAGGATGAAAAATGCAGGCATAGAGGGTAACCCATACATATTATCATGGCAGAAGACTCTATGAGAAATACCATTAGGAACATAAAATTGGAATACTTGATGTGTTTGAACATTTTGAAAGGAGATTTAGATGATTGTGAGGAATTTGCATGGAATCAAATAAATACATGGAAAACTAAGCAAATAAGAAAAGATAATTATTAAATTCTAGACAAATAGAAGTTAAGTCATAAAGGAAGAGCAGTGATTTCCTTTCTGGCCCAGTTGAGAATAGTGTTTATATTAGCATATGCACTCCAGCTCTCTTTTGGTAACTATTTCCACAGTGTATCTTTTTTTTCGATCTTTTTACTTTCAACTTATTTGTGTCCTTGTGAAGTGTATCTTTTGTATACAGCTCATAGTTGGGTTATGTTTTTTAAATCCATTCTGTCAATGTCTGCCTTTTCATTAGAGTGTTTAACCTATTTACATTTAATATAATTTATGGCTGTCATCTGAATATTTGTTTTTACATCTTTATTTGTTCCGCTATTCCTCCATTACTGCCTTTTTGTATGTTAATAGATATTTTCCAGTATACCATTTTAATTCACTTGTCGTTTCTTTTATTTTTTTTTTTTTAGTTAATTCTTAGTTTGGCTTAATGCCAAAACTTTTCTTCAGTTTAGCTCTGTTTCCTTCCCCTTCTGTATGCTGTTATTATCATATAAACTACAACTTCATTCATATAAACCCATAAAAAGTTTCATAATTATTGCTTTATGCAGTTGTCTTTTAAGTCACATAGGAGACAAAAAGAGATAGCAACAAATATAAATTTATACTGGTCTTTCATATTCACTTACATAATTACCTTTATGAGAGTTCTTTATTTATTTGTGTGGTTTCAAGTTACTATCTAGTGTTGTTTCACTTCAGCCTGAGTACTCTCTTTATATTTCTTGTAGTACATGTCTTTCAGTCATAAATTCTTTCAGTTGTTTTTCTGAGAATATCTTAATTTCCCTTTGCTTTTGAAGGATAGTTTTGATGAACACAGAATTCTTGGATGACAATCCCTTGAAATGATGAGTCATTTTTATTTCAAGATTATCTTTTTTGGGCCAGGCGCAGTGGCTCATGCCTGTAATCCCAGCACTTTTGGAGGTGGAGGCGGACGGATCACGAGATCAGGAGATGGAGACCATCCTGGCTAACACAGCAAAACCCCGTCTCTACTAAAAATACAAAAAATTAGCTGGGCGTGGTGGCGGGCAAGGTAGTCCCAGCTACTCAGCAATCTGAGGCAGGAGAATGGCATGAATCAGGAGGCGGAGCTTGCAGTGAGCTGAGATCACGCCACTGCACTACAGCCTGCGCGACAAAGCTAGACTCCATCTCAGAAAAAAAACTAAAATAGTAAAATAAAATAAATAAAATAAGATTATCTTTTTTTCTTTGGCTTTTGACAATTTGGACTATGATATGTCTAAGTGTGCAATAATTTCAATTATTTTACTTGGAGTTTGTTGAGCTTTTGGGATGTGTAGATTAATGATTTTCATCAAATTGGGAATGTTTTTGGTCGTTACTTCTACAAATATTCTCTCTGCCTCTTTATCTCCCTCCTCTCCTTCTGGGCCTTCCCTTATGCATATGTTAGATGTTTGATATCTTAGGCTCTATTCCTTTTTCTTCTTTTTTTCTTTCTGTTCTTCAGAATGAATAATTTCAATTAATTTATCTTCTTTTTTTTCTTTTTGAGAGGGAGTCTCACTCTGTCACCCAGGCTGGAGTGCAGTGGCATGATCTCGGCTCACTGCAACCTCTGCCTCTCGGGTTCAAATTATTCTCCTGCCTCAGCTTCCTGAGTAGCCAGGACTACAGGCATGCGCCACCATGTCTGGCTAATTTTTGTATTTTTAGTAGAGACAGGGTTTCACCATGTTAGCCAGGCTGGTCTTGAGCTTGGCCTCCCAAAGTGCTGGGATTAGAGGCATGGGCCACCAAGTCCGGCCAATTTATATTAAGTTCACTGATTTTTTTCTTCTGCTAACTCTTATCTGTTGCTGAGCCTCTCTAATCAATTTCTTATTCTAGTTATTATACTTCTGAACTCTAAAATTTCTATTCAAATTATTTTATAATTTCTATCTCTTCATTGTTATTTTCTATTTGACAAAACACTCTCAGACCTTCTTTTAATGTTTTAGATGTGATTTTAGTTCTTTGAACATATTATAAAAGCTGATTTAAAGTTTCTGTCTAGCAGTCCAATATTTGGGCTTCCTTAAGGACAATTTCTGTGAACTATTATTTTTCCCTTCTGTATGGACCATACTTTCCTGGGTTTTCCCATGTCTCATAATTTTAATTGAAAGGTAGACATTGTAAAAGATAGATTGTGGCAATTCTGGAAATCAGGTCTCTATTCCCTCCAGAGTTTACTGTTGTTGCTGTTTGTTATTGTTCTTTTTCACTGCTCGTTTTGTTCAGTGACTTGTCTGGACTGATTCTGTGAAGTCTGTATTCCTTGTATATAGCTGCTGACGTTTCTCCTTGGTTAACTTTGTAGTCAAGTAATGACTGGACATAGATTTCCTTAAGTGCCTTTAAAACAATAAGTCTTCTACTCTTCACCTAAGGTCTCCATGTGTATAGTGGGCCTCCAATAGTTTAAAACCTTGCTTTAGCCTCACTTCCTGATTGCAAAGGGTCTCAGCATCAGCCAGAGTTGAAATATAAGGGGGTTCTCAGGTGTTTTTTCTGGACAAGCACATTGTTCTGCCTTCCGCATTCTCAGGAATATGTTGGATTTTTCAAATCCCTCATGGAGATTTTATTTTCTACATATTCTTTTTAGGTCTTTTGGTCTTCGTCTGTTTGCCACTACTGGTATCACTAGCTCAGTAAAGTGCAATGTGAAACAATTTCCTCTGATTGTTTTTGAAAAACACTCTGGGGATAGGGCTTTTTTTCACTGAGCAAGATCTGAGACAAGTCAAATAACGACAAGTCCTGCAAATAAAGATTTTCCAGGAATTTCCAGATATGTCAAATAGTGACAATTCTCTGGGGATGGGATTTTTTTCAATAGTTATTATTTTTAGAGCAGTTTTAGGTTCATAGCAAATTTTAGTGGAAGGTACAGAGATTTCCCAAGTCTTCCTGCCCCGCACATGCACAGCCTTCCTCGTTGTCAACATCCCCCACCAGAGTAGTACATTTCTTACAGTTGATGGACCTACACTGACACATGATTATTAACCAGAGTCCTCAGTTTATGTTAGTATTCCTTCTTGGTATTCTATATTCTATAGATTTGAAATTTGTAATGACATCTATCCACCATTATAGTATCATACAGTATTTTTACTGTCTTAAAATTATCCTGTTCTCTCTATTCATCCCTTTTATCCCCCCAACTCCTGTCAGCCACTGATCGTTTTACTGTCTCCATTTTTTTGCCTTTTCATGAATGGCAATAATTGGAATTATATAGTGTACAGGCTTTTCGGATTGGATTTTTCACATTGTAATATGCATTTAAGTTTCCTCCATGGTTTTTTATTTTTGTTTTTGTTTTTGTTTGAGACAGAGTCTTCCTCTGTTGCCCAGGTTGGAGTGCAGCAGCATGATCTGGGCTCACTGCAACCGCCACCTCCCAGAGCATCCCGGGTTCAAGCGATTCTTATATCTTAGCCTCCCAGGCAGCTGGGACTACAGGCATGCACCACCACCCTTGGCTAATTTTTGTATTTTTAGTAGAGATGGGGTTTCACCATGTTGGCCAGGCTGATCTCAAACTCCTGGCCTCAATAAATCCACCTGCCTCAGCCTCCTGAAATGCTGGGATTACAGGCATGTGCCACCATGCCTGGCCTTCCTCCTTGCCTTTTTATGGCTTGATAGTTTATGCCTTTTTTGCTCTGAGTAATATTCCATTGCCTGGATGTACCACAGTTTATTCATTCACCTGCTGAAGAACATACTGGTTGTTTCTAAGTTTTGGCAGTCCTGAATCAATCTGGTCTAAATGTCCATGTGCAGGTTTTTTGTGTAGACCTAAGTTTTCATCTCATTTGGGTAAATACCAAGGAGTAATATTGGTGGATCATATAATAAAGATATGGTTAGTTTGGTAAGACACAGCTAAACTGTCTTCTAAAGTGACTCTATCATTTTAATCCCTACCAGCTATGAATGAGAGTTCTTGTTGCTTCATCCTCACCAGCATTTGGCATTGTCATTCTTTTGGATTCTGGCCATTATTATAGATGTGTAGTGGTATCTCATTGTTTTAATTTGCACATCCCTCCTGACATATGACATGGAGCACCTTTTCATATGCTTATTTGCTATCTGCATATCTCCTTCAGGAAAATGACTGTTAAGATCTTTGGTCCAGTTTTTAATCAGATTGTTTATTCTCTTATTGTTGAGTTTTAAGAGTTGTTGGTGTATTTCAGATAACAATCTTTCATCAGACTGTCTTTTGCAAATATTTTTCTTTCAGTCTATAGCTTATCTTTTAGCTCTCTTGACAGTGTCTGTTGCAGAGCAGGGATGTTTAATTTTAATAAAACCCAGCTTATCAATTCTTTATTTCATGAGCCATGCCTTTGATTTTGTATTTAAAAAGTCATCACTAAACCAAGGTCATCTAGCTTTCCTCCTATGTTATCTTCTAGGAATTCCAACTCTCAAATCACTTGGATCTTTCTGGTGACCAGCTCTATCCTGAGGCTATCTAGGACCCCACCTCATAGCATAAACTCACATGTGTTAAAAAGGGACTTATTACTAATAAAAGCCATTTCTATCACTCAGGAAATTCCAAGAGTTTTAAGGACTGAGGCTCAGAGCCAGGGACAAAGGCCTGAGCCCTTAAAACCCTTGGAATTTATAAGCTGGAGGTACAGGAAAGTCGGTAATGGTATCTCAATCCGAACCCAAAGGCCTGAGAATCAGGAGTCAACACAATACAACCCAGTTTAAGTGTGAAGGTCTGAAAACTAGTGGGTAGAGAGAGGAGGATGGAGAAGGTGTAAGTCTAGATTCATGTCTGAAGGTCTGAGAACCAGGGCAGAAAAAGATGATGTCAGCTCAGGCAGAGAGATAAAATTCAACCATCCTCTTAAATTCAGGCCTCAATTGATTGGGTGATGCCCAAACACACTGGTGAGAGCAATCTTCTTTACACAGTCTATGGATTTAAATGCTAATCTCTTCTGGAAACATCCTCATAGAGATACCCAGAAATAATGTTTTACCAGCTATCTGGGCATCCCTTAGTCCAGTCCAAGTGGCACATAATATTAACCATCACAACCAGCAATCTGCTTGATGCTTCTGATGACTCTTCAGTTAGATCACCTGACATGAATTGCATTCTCACAGGCCACAGAGAAAAGATTTTCATCATGGTGGAGGAAGGTTTGTTGAACTCCATGGCAAGGATTGTGTCATTATGGCATTTTGCCTTCTGCGCTGGTCAAGGCTGAGGCAGTGTCTCCTCCTGGTTCCTTATGTTGCTCATAGGAGCAAAGTAAAAGTTCCTTGACTCGTGTCTTAGGAAAGGAGCCTCTCTTCTCCTTCCCCTCAGCTCATCTCTGTTACCAATGAAGTACAAAAGACCACTGGATCTATTTAGCACCCATGTTCCCTCAGAAGTTACGCTTTAGGGGCGGAGCAAGATGGCCGAATAGGAGCAGCTCCAGTCTTCAACTCCCAGCGCCAGCGACACAGAAGACCGGTGATTTCGGCATTTTCAACTGAGGTACTGGGTTCATCTCACTGGGGAGTGCCGGAAGATCGGTACTGGTCAGCTGCTGCAGCCCGACCAGCGAGAGCTGAAGCAGGGCGAGGCATTGCCTCACCTGGGAAGCGCAAGGGGGAAGGGAATCCCTTTTCCTAGCCAGGGGAACTGAGACACACAACACCTGGAGAATCGGGTAACTCCCACCCCAATACTGCGCTTTGAGCAAACAGGAACACCAGGAGATCATATCCCACACCTGGCTGGGAGGGTCCCACACCCACGGAACCTCCCTCATTGCTATCACAGCAGTCTGTGATCTACCGGCAAGGCAGCAGTGAGGCTGGGGGAGGGGCGCCCGCCATTGCTCAGGCTTAAGTAGGTAAACAAAGCTGCTGGGAAGCTCGAACTGGGTGGAGCTCACAGCAGCTCAAGGAAACCTGCCTGTCTCTGTAGACTCCACCTCTGGGGGCAGGGCACAGTAAACAATAACAAAGCAGCAGATACCTCTGCAGACCCAAACGACTCTGTCTGACAGCTTTGAAGAGAGCAGTGGATCTCCCAACACGGAGGTTGAGATCTGAGAAGGGACAGACTCCCTGCTCAAGCGGGTCCCTGACCCCTGAGTAGCCTAACTGGGAGACATCCCCCACTAGGGGCAGTCTGACACCCCACACCTCACAGGGTGGAGTACACCCCTGAGAGGAAGCTTCCAAAGCAAGAATCAGACAGGTGCACTTGCTGTTCAGAAATATTCTATCTTCTGCAGTCTCTGCTGCTGATACCCAGGCAAACAGGGTCTGGAGTGGACCTCAAGCAATCTCCAACAGACCTACAGCTGAGGGTCCTGACTGTTAGAAGGAAAACTATCAAACAGGAAGGACACCTACACCAAAACCCCATCAGTACATCACCATCATCAAAGACCAGAGGCAGATAAAACCACAAAGATGGGGAAAAAGCAGGGCAGAAAAGCTGGAAATTCAAAAAACAAGAGCGCATCTCCCCCGGCAAAGGAGCGCAGCTCATCGCCAGCAACGGATCAAAGCTGGACGGAGAATGACTTTGACGAGATGAGAGAAGAAGGCTTCAGTCCATCAAATTTCTCAGAGCTAAAGGAGGAATTACGTACCCAGCGCAAAGAAACTAAAAATCTTGAAAAAAAAGTGGAAGAATTGACGGCTAGACTAATTAATGCAGAGAAGGTCATGAATGAAATGAAAGAGATGAAAAGCATGACACGAGAAATACGTGACAAATGCACAAGCTTCAGTAACCGACTCGATCAACTGGAAGAAAGAGTATCAGCGATTGAGGATCAAATGAATGAAATGAAGCGAGAAGAGAAACCAAAAGAAAAAAGAAGAAAAAGAAATGAACAAAGCCTGCAAGAAGTATGGGATTATGTAAAAAGACCAAATCTACGTCTGATTGGGGTGCCTGAAAGTGAGGGGGAAAATGGAACCAACTTGGAAAACACTCTTCAGGATATCATCCAGGAGAACTTCCCCAACCTAGTAGGGCAGGCCAACATTCAAATCCAGGAAATACAGAGAACGCCACAAAGATACTCCTCGAGAAGAGCAACTCCAAGACACATAATTGCCAGATTCACCAAAGTTGAAATGAAGGAAAAAATCTTAAGGGCAGCCAGAGAGAAAGGTCGGGTTACCCACAAAGGGAAGCCCATCAGACTCACAGCAGATCTCTCGGCAGAAACTCTCCAAGCCAGAAGAGAGTGGGGACCAATATTCAACATTCTTAAAGAAAAGAATTTTAAACCCAGAATTTCATATCCAGCCAAACTAAGTTTCATAAGTGAAGGAGAAATAAAATCCTTTACAGATAAGCAAATGCTTAGAGATTTTGTCACCACTAGGCCTGCCTTACAAGAGACCCTGAAGGAAGTACTCAACGTGGAAAGGAACAACCGGTACCAGCCATCTCAAAAACATGCCAAAATGTAAAGACCATCGAGGCTAGGAAGAAACTATATCAACTAATGAGCAAAATAACCAGTTAATATCATAATGGCAGGATCAAGATCACACATAACAATCTTAACCTTAAATGTAAATGGACTAAATGCTCCAATTAAGAGACACAGACTGGCAAACTGGATAAAGAGTCAAGACCCATCAGTCTGCTGTATTCAGGAGACCCATCTCACACGCAGAGACATACATAGGCTCAAAATAAAGGGATGGAGGAAGATTTACCAAGCAAATGGAGAACAAAAAAAAGCGGGGGTTGCAATACTAGTCTCTGATAAAACAGACTTTAAACCATCAAAAATCAAAAGAGACAAAGAAGGCCATTACATAATGGTAAAGGGATCAATTCAACAGGAAGAGCTAACTATCCTAAATATATATGCACCCAATACAGGAGCACCCAGATTCATAAAGCAAGTCCTTAGAGACTTACAAAGAGACTTAGACTCCCATACAATAATAATGGGAGACTTCAACACTCCACCGTCAACATTAGACAGATCAACGAGACAGAAAGTTAACAAGGATATCCAGGAATTGAACTCATCTCTGCAGCAAGCAGACCTAATAGACATCTATAGAACTCTCCACCCCAAATCAACAGAATATACATTCTTCTCAGCACCACATCGTACTTACTCCAAAATTGACCATATAATTGGAAGTAAAGCACTCCTCAGCAAATGTACAAGAACAGAAATTATAACAAACTGTCTCTCAGACCACAGTGCAATCAAACTAGAACTCAGGACTAAGAAACTCAATCAAAACCGCTCAACTACATGGAAACTGAACAACCTGCTCCTGAATGACTACTGGGTACATAACGAAATGAAGGCAGAAATAAAGATGTTCTTTGAAACCAATGAGAACAAAGATACAACATACCAGAATCTCTGGGACACATTTAAAGCAGTGTGCAGAGGGAAATTTATAGCACTAAATGCCCACAAGAGAAAGCAGGAAAGATCAAAAATTGACACTCTAACATCGCAATTAAAAGAACTAGAGAAGCAAGAGCAAACACATTCCAAAGCTAGCAGAAGGCAAGAAATAACTAAGATCAGAGCAGAACTGAAGGAGATAGAGACACAAAAAACCCTCCAAAAAATCAATGAATCCAGGAGTTGGTTTTTTGAAAAGATCAACAAAATTGACAGACCACTAGCAAGACTAATAAAGAAGAAAAGAGAGAAGAATCAAATCGACGCAATTAAAAATGATAAAGGGGATATCACCACCGACCCCACAGAAATACAAACTACCATCAGAGAATACTATAAACACCTCTACGCAAATAAACTGGAAAATCTAGAAGAAATGGATAATTTCCTGGACACTTACACTCTTCCAAGACTAAACCAGAAAGAAGTTGAATCCCTGAATAGACCAATAGCAGGCTCTGAAATTGAGGCAACAATTAATAGCCTACCAACCAAAAAAAGTCCAGGACCAGATGGATTCACAGCTGAATTCTACCAGAGGTACAAGGAGGAGTTGGTACCATTCCTTCTGAAACTATTCCAATCAATAGAAAAAGAGGGAATCCTCCCTAACTCATTTTATGAGGCCAACATCATCCTGATACCAAAGCCTGGCAGAGATACAACAAAAAAAGAGAATTTTAGACCAATATCCCTGATGAACATCGATGCAAAAATCCTCAATAAAATACTGGCAAACCGGATTCAGCAACACATCAAAAAGCTTATCCACCATGATCAAGTGGGCTTCATCCCTGGGATGCAAGGCTGGTTCAACATTCGCAAATCAATAAACATAATCCAGCATATAAACAGAACCAAAGACAAGAACCACATGGTTATCTCAATAGATGCAGAAAAGGCTTTTGACAAAATTCAACAGCCCTTCATGCTAAAAACGCTCAATAAATTCGGTATTGATGGAACGTACCTCAAAATAATAAGAGCTATTTATGACAAACCCACAGCCAATATCATACTGAATGGGCAAAAACTGGAAAAATTCCCTTTGAACACTGGCACAAGACAGGGATGCCCTCTCTCACCACTCCTATTCAACATAGTGTTGGAAGTTCTGGCTAGGGCAATTAGGCAAGAGAAAGAAATCAGGGGTATTCAGTTAGGAAAAGAAGAAGTCAAATTGTCCCTGTTTGCAGATGACATGATTGTATATTTAGAAAACCCCATTGTCTCAGCCCAAAATCTCCTTAAGCTGATAAGCAACTTCAGCAAAGTCTCAGGATACAAAATTAATGTGCAAAAATCACAAGCATTCTTATACACCAGTAACAGACAAACAGAGAGCCAAATCATGAATGAACTTCCATTCACAATTGCTTCAAAGAGAATCAAATACCTAGGAATCCAACTTACAAGGGATGTAAAGGACCTCTTCAAGGAGAACTACAAACCACTGCTCACTGAAATAAAAGAGGACACAAAGAAATGGAAGAACATACCATGCTCATGGATAGGAAGAATCAATATCGTGAAAATGGCCATACTGCCCAAGGTAATTTATAGATTCAATGCCATCCCCATCAAGCTACCAATGAGTTTCTTCACAGAATTGGAAAAAACTGCTTTAAAGTTCATATGGAACCAAAAAAGAGCCCGCATCTCCAAGACAATCCTAAGTCAAAAGGACAAAGCTGGAGGCATCACGCTACCTGACTTCAAACTATACTACAAGGCTACAGTAACCAAAACAGCATGGTACTGGTACCAAAACAGAGATATAGACCAATGGAACAGAACAGAGTCCTCAGAAATAATACCACACATCTACAGCCATCTGATCTTTGACAAACCTGAGAGAAACAAGAAATGGGGAAAGGATTCCCTATTTAATAAATGGTGCTGGGAAAATTGGCTAGCCATAAGTAGAAAGCTGAAACTGGATCCTTTCCTTACTCCTTATACGAAAATTAATTCAAGATGGATTAGAGACTTAAATGTTAGACCTAATACCATAAAAATCCTAGAGGAAAACCTAGGTAGTACCATTCAGGACATAGGCATGGGCAAAGACTTCATGTCTAAAACACCAAAAGCAACGGCAGCAAAAGCCAAAATTGACAAATGGGATCTCATTAAACTAAAGAGCTTCTGCACAGCAAAAGAAACTACCATCAGAGTGAACAGGCAACCTACAGAATGGGAGAAAATTTTTGCAATCTACTCATCTGACAAAGAGCTAATATCCAGAACCTACAAAGAACTCAAACAAATTTACAAGAAAAAAAACAAACAACCCCATCAAAAAGTGGGCAAAGGATATGAATAGACATTTCTCAAAAGAAGACATTCATACAGACAACAAACACATGAAAAAATGCTCATCATCACTGGCCATCAGAGAAATGCAAATCAAAACCACAATGAGATACCATCTCACACCAGTTAGAATGGCGATCATTAAAAAGTCAGGAAACAACAGGTGCTGGAGAGGATGTGGAGAAATAGGAACACTTTTACACTGTTGGTGGGATTGTAAACTAGTTCAACCATTATGGAAAACAGTATGGCGATTCCTCAAGGATCTAGAACTAGATGTACCATATGACCCAGCCATCCCATTACTGGGGATATACCCAAAGGATTATAAATTATGCTGCTCTAAAGACACATGCACACGTATGTTTATTGCAGCACTATTCACAATAGCAAAGACTTGGAATCAACCCAAATGTCCACCAGTGACAGACTGGATTAAGAAAATGTGGCACATATACACCATGGAATACTATGCAGCCATCAAAAAGGATGAGTTTGTGTCCTTTGTAGGGACATGGATACAGCTGGAATCCATCATTCTTAGCAAACTATCACAAGAACAGAAAACCAAACACCGCATGTTCTCACTCATAGGTGGGAACTGAACAATGAGATCACTTGGACTCGGGAAGGGGAACATCACACACCGGGGCCTATCATGGGGAGGGGGGAGGGGGGAGGGATTGCATTGGGAGTTATACCTGATGTAAATGACGAGTTGATGGGTGCAGCACACCAACAAGGCACAAGTATACATATGTAAAAAACCTGCACGTTATGCACATGTACCCTACAACTTACAGTATAATAATAATAAATAAATTAAAAAAAAAAAAAAAAAAAAAAAAAAAGAAGTTACGCTTTAGCAGGGCTCACATGGATGCAGTTTGCTGGTGAAAAGGTAAAGGTTGTCATTAGCATAGACCCACTCACTCTCTGTGTGCACTGTGGCTTAAACCTCAGATGTCACCACTGCATTCCTGGACTAAGGTTTCCTCAGCACCTGCCTGGATATGCTAGACAGCACAGTCTGGAAACATTGGGAAGTTGATATTCAGTGGAGTAGACTTTGACAAAAGGGAGACATGAACTGTTAGATAATTGTTTCTCTATTTAAATGACCTTGATGAAGACATCTCACAAGTCCAATCTGCTACACTTACCGCAAAGCTGAGACTAGCTAATTAAGGCATACTCTGTTATTTGTTCCCCTTCTTTTCCTTTCTTACTTTATTTTTCCCTCACTACTGTGTTCCTGGGATTGCACCATAAAAATATATATAAAACATAAACTTCTGCCTTGAACCCAGTTTTCTAGGGACCCCAAACAAGGAGATTGTGATTTTTCTGCACATACCTATAAAACTATTTCTCTTTTCAAACTGAGTACATGCATAATGTGGATAAAAATAAAATATGGGTTTTTAAAAAAAGATGGAAAGCAGTAAAAAAAGATACTAAAGAATGTCCTGCATCTAAATGAGAAAGTATGCTGAGAAAGAAGAAATCTGATCCTAAAAACAGGATTCATCAGAAGGGTGACACAGAGAAGTTTCGGAATGATACCTAAGGCATAATCTAGAGGGGAGGGAGAGAGAGAGAGAGAGAGAGAAAGAAGGCTTGCATGAAAAAGGGCCAGAACAAAATGAAACTGGTTCTGATGTCTGTTATTTTGAAAAATAAAGTCCAGAGGGTTTAACCATGTAGCTCTTAGAATGTTTGGGAAGAATTAGCTATATGTACATAGAGAACCAAGCAAATTTTAAAAAGAAGCAGTTATTAATTTCAGTAAAAGCAAATGGTGTTCATAAAGGAAAAGTAATCAGAACACAATGTAGCTTAACAGTACATAAGATTACATAATTACAGAAAATTGAATACTGAATGTGGATTAACCAAAAGTTGTGAAAATGTAATGGGCAATGAGCAGAAGGGACCTGATGGAAGAGAGCTAAGTACTCATCTGCCATCGCAGGAAGTCAATGGATAATGTCTAGTATAAATAAATGAAAAAAACTGCCACAAAAGCATATTATTTAGAAGTATACAGTAAAGCCATGAGAAACAATTCAATGAATTGAAAATAGTTGCCACTAGGACAAAGGACTTATAGTAATCACGGATCTGCTGCTTTTCATTTTAAGTATTATAGTTAGACTGATTTTTTTCCCAGTCATCTAATTTATTTACACCATTTTTCTTTCTTAAAACAATACTATTTCTTAGAACAGTTTAAATTTACCGGAAACTTGAGAAGATAATGCAAAGTTTACATATAGCCCATAACAATTTCCCTTACTATTGACATGTTACTTCAGTATGATACATTCCTTACAATTAATGAACAAACACTAGTACGTTATTATTAACCAGAGGTGATACTTTATTCAAATATTTAAAGGTTTTTTTGTTTTGTTTTGTTTTTTTGACAGAGTCTCACTCCATCACCTAGGCTGGAGTGCAGTGGCACAATCTCAGCTCACTGCAGCCTCCACCTCCTAAGTTCAAGTGACTCTCATGCCTCAGCCTCCTGAGTAGCTGGACTTACAGGGCATGCCACCACCTCTGGCTAATTTTTGTATTTTTAGTAGAGGTGGGATTTTGCCATGTTGACCTGGCTAATCTTAAACTCCTGACCTCAAGTAATCTGCCTGCCTTGGTCTCCCAACATGCTGGAATTATAGGCATGAGCCATTGCAGGTGGCCGAAATTTTAAGTTTTTACCCAATGTTCTTTTTGTGTTACAGGATCCTATCCAAGACACCACATTGTATTTATTTGTTTTGTCTCTTTAGGCTCCTCATGGCTGGGACAGTTGCCCAGACATTTTTGTTTTTAATAGTCTTAACATTATTATTGTAAGAAATACTGGTCAGGTATTTTGTAAGATGGTTGTCTTTTGGAGTTTGTCTGATGTTTTTCTCATGCTTATTTTGGGGTTATAGGTTTCTGGGAGGAATACCTCAGAGGTAAAGTGTCATTTTCATCATATTATATCTCAAGGGTACATACTGTCAATATGGCTTATCACTGTTAATACTGGACTTGATAATCTGTCTGTGGTAGTGTTTGACAGATTTCTGCACTGTAAAGTTACTGTCTCCTACACCCACCTTTTCCTAACTGTACTCTCCATTGACATTTAGAATTATATAAACATATTACTTTCATTAAAAATAATGAAAATATGTTGGAGTTTTCCAGATGCTTTATTTCTGAACTACATGGTATATTCCTAGAACTGTGGACAGCAGCATGCAAAAGTGTAAGACAAGCAGCCAACAAAGAGCCGAGTGAGCATAGTGGGGCATGTACTCAGGGAGAAGCAGAGCAGCCTGTGGGATGTCAACATGAGCTGGATGCAAACCATCGTTAGGCTGAAGAGCAACTATGGATTAGAGGTGCTTAGGTGGATTAGACATTGATGGGTTGTGTCCAAGGGCCCAGACAGAGAAGTGAGATAGACCAAGATGCCACAAAACACCAAATTAAATTGGGCAGAGATAGTGCCTAGGCAAAAGGTTTGAGTATCAGAAAGTTGGAGATCTAACTAGATAAGAAGATTAATAGTGAGTCGAGAATTTAGGCAAAGAATCTGAATAATAAGGTTAGAACACTCCTGAGGAAAACAAACAAAATAGAAGTTACTATTCTAAAGACATTTTGACTCAGGTCAGAAACTATTTCTGAACATAGAAACCAGTCTCCTGTATTACCTACACTGAGGTTTTCATCTGGAGTCCTTGAGGCGAGACTGGATCCCTTGGCTGGAGTAGAGAGTGCAGAAGCAGCATTCCTGATGTAGCATAAATCATATCTTGGTGATGTATGTCATAAAGGTTCAATAAAACGACACAGTTAACATTTTATGTGTTTGATAAATTGAAGCTGGTATTCCTTCCATCTCCAGAAGTGTATAAGCCACTATTTTGAGCCAGAAGGAATAAAAAAAACCATTTTCTTCTGGGATATTTTTCTAGAACTGATGGCCTCTACAACAATAATCAAAATTGCTTTCCTACATAGTTTGATAAGGGACAGCGAAGGGTGGCAGTGCTAGCTGCCAGACCTTTGTCTAATCAAAATTGCCCCTTCTGGGCTCAAATGTCATTCCTATGCAGAAGGAAAGAAATAATCCCCACGTGATGTCCCCTTCCTCACCCCTAGTTCATTTACCCACAGAAGTCAGAAACGGTTTCTCAGACCAGTTGTCTATCTTCACAGGGGAAAAGTCTGGCTGTTAATTTAATTAAAAAATTAAGTAGTTACCGTTAATTGGACTCTCAATTGTCTCAGAACTCTATAAGGGATCAGGGTTATGGGGTAAAGAGAGCCCAGAGCCTGCCCTCAGAAGTTCACATTCTAATGAGGAATTCAGGCAAGAACACAACCCTGTTCCCCAATGTGATCAGCCCTCTCAGTCCTCTGATTGGGATAATCACATGACATTATGAAATCCCTCAGATGAGTATCTAACACAATAGATACTCCTAGAAGAGTTATCTAACCCAAGATTTGCTGAAGTAATGATATTGTGAAAGAAACACAAATCTGCTTAGATAAGAGATTTTATTCAAAAGAGTTATTGCAATATGGGAAAGGGGACTATTGTAATAGGGAGAGTGCTTTGACTGTAAGATCTGCAAACACCTAAAAGGTCAGGCAGAAAGGAATTTTCCTTTTACAGGGAGGTAGAAAAAGGCTAGAAAGAATCAGGTATGGGGGACTGGGATGAGCAGGTGGCATGATCAGACAGTTGATCGGAGAATGTCTTTTCTTACATCTGCTGATTATCTGGAAAGGCTGCTCAGGAGGGACTGTTTTGTGTTCCAATACTCAAAATGGGGCAAAGTTCAGGTGTTTTGGGGTGGGAGAGAAGCTTGACTACATTTTGGTCAAGTTCAGTATTTTGTTGAGATTGGTCAATGTGGACAGCTTAGGTAATTATTATGAGGCAAAAAATAGGAATCGGAGGGTCTGTGACAGGCCTTGTCATAGGTAAACAAGAAGGACCACAGTGAGTTTCATCTAAGTCAAAAAAGTTAGGCCGATTCTTTGCAGTAAGCCTTGTCCTGGAACACAAAAGTATGCCTAGGGGGTAGGGGAGTAATAATGATCAATTGTAGCTATTTCCCAATAGCTCAGAGATCAGGGAAAGTTCCATATTGTCAATATCTAAAATGCTATTAAGCAAATCAGGGATAAGATAAACAGCCACGGGATAGGACAAATATCCATGAGTTAGGATAAACAAGGCAAAATCAAGAAACATGAGGAATTGGTGCAGTTGATCCCAGAAGTAGGAGACTGTTAGCAGGCTAATGCAGCAATTTAGAAAGAAACGTTCACTTGAGTCAAGGAGCAGTTGTCAAACACCCAGCTTAATGTTGTCCTGTGAGATGGAGTCAAGCTTTCGTAAAGGGAAACCTAGGTAAAAAGTGAGCCATAAAACTACTGAAAAGGGTTACCTCAGTTGAGAAAGCAGTGAAAGCAGTAATCAGATCAAGAAATTGGGCAGTTTGATCTGTGACAAGATATCAGATCTTGATATCCAAAAGGCCAAGAAGCAATACCACATGAAGCAGACACATTTTAAGCCAATTAGATGACTATGACTGCACTGTAATGTCATACTTCACAATCGTGCTCATATTGTTACTATCAATAGCTTTAAATTAGAGAATGCATTCTTATAACCAGTCACATTTAAGAATTAACAAAGTATACACTCAGCACTAATCCAGAGCTTTAAGTACATAACTGGTAGAGATCGAATATCTCCCTGACAAATTTCTTCTTTACATACAATTTGATAGTTTTCTCAATATCCCCATTCTCACCCTCAGACACAGTTTTTAGAGAAATTTTTCTAAGTATTGCGCCCAAGATACTTCCTAAAAGTACCACAAAATCAAGACTATGCTTTTTCAAAACAACAAGTAAAATGGATTTTCGTCAATATCTGTTTAACATAGTTAATGTCAACAGGTATTAATATTAAACCAGTAGGATTTTTTTTCGTGTTTTCTTTTTTTTGTTTTGTTTCGTTTTTATTTTTGTTTTTTACTGTTTAATGAAATTAACTGGGAAATCATCATCTCTGTTACCATCGAATAGATTTTGCAAATATTATAGCCTGTAAGATTAAACTTTCTTAAGAGACCTTCTCTTTTCCATCCATCTATCCAATAGTTACTGAGTAACTGTGATGTGCCAGGAAATGTGCTAGGTTTCAGGAATATAAAAATGAGTAAGACAAGACTCTATATTCAAATATTTCACAAAAATGAAAAAGAGAAGCATCCACATAGTTGCAATATATTGTATATGTATTATACACTAATTTACAAACCATGATGTGAGCCCTTTCATTATCTAAAGTCAGATTCCACCCTGGCTTGTTTTTGCACAGCTGGGGAGCTAAGAACGTTCATTGCGTTTTTAAGGGTTTTTTAAAAAAAAACAACAAAGAAGGTAAGACAGACACCTTACGTGGCCTGCAGAAGAGAAAATATTTACCAGCTGCTTCTTTCAGAACAAAAATTGCTTATTTCGGCCGGGCGCGGTGGTTCAAGCCTGTAATCCCAGCACTTTGGGAGGCCGAGACGGGCGGATCACAAGGTCAGGAGATGGAGACCATCCTGGCTAATACGCTGAAACCCCGTCTCTACTAAAAAATACAAAAAACTAGCCGAGCAAGGTGGCGGGCGCCTGTAGTCCCAGATACTCCGGAGGCTGAGTTCAGGAGAATGGCGTAAACCCGGGAGGCGGAGCTTGCAGTGAGCTGAGATCCGGCCAGTGCACTCCAGTCTGGGAGACAGAGCCAGACTCCGTCTCAAAAAAAAAAAAAAAAAATTGCTAATTTCTGGACTAGACCGTAATTCTTAAATGAATGTGTCCTTCGAAATCATTTGTTCACTTCATTTATTATTTTAAATACACAAGCTAGGTGAGATCTTGGAATTGGTTTTTTTTCTTTTTTTGCTAGATTTGGGTGATTCTCATGTGTACCGTGGTTGAGAAGATCTGCTTTATACACTTTCCCTTAGTTCTCAGAACACTTACCTGGGTTTATAGAGACTTCTAGCAAAGACTTTATTCATTAACACAGCTTACCCTGTATATCACAGAATATTCCTCTCACCCTATTTCATGTGCCTTAAGATAGTCCCCTTACCTCTTTTATAATAACATCTTAAATTAATATAGTTAGCTCTTTGAAAGGCATAAAACATTCGTATCTGTTATATAATTTGATCCTAATAATAATAGGTCCTAGAATTACTACCTTACAGATAAAGAAACTAAAGTTCATAGAAGTCAAGCAGCTCAAGGTCATATGGAGCTTTTAATACCGACTCCATTGTTCTTTCTCGACACTGTCTCCTACTTACTTTATCCGATTCTCCACTGAAAAAGACTACAGTCTATTCTTACTACCTGGTAGCAAAATTTCATTACATTCCATAAATCTGTTAGCTAAAGAATGTAATTCCTGTTTAACTTGAGAGCCTGTATGTCTTAAGGCAGACTTGTGTTACAATAATTCCTCTAATTTGCAAGCACTTTTTCACATATATTATGTACTTGAAATAAACTAGACGCTAACTCCTACTCGGGTATAAATGGAGAAAAAAGTATCTCTCTAGAGCATTATTCAACATAAAGCTCATGAAATAATTTGCAGAGGCACAAGGTTCATCCTGCCTGAGCAAATTAAACAATTTTGTTAACCCTGATGTCTTTTGTTAGAAGTGAAATTTATGATAACTGTATTGGCTCTGTACTACACAGCACCCAGAAGCCTTTGTTTGCTCTCAGCTAGAGCTATTTATACCCCAGGATATTGATATTCTGCTACTTAATCAAAAAGGACTACAACTAAAAATAAATATAAATGACACATTCTTTTGAGTATTCAAAGAGAAAACAAAGGAAAAATAATAATCAAAAAATTATTTATAAACATTTTGAATATATTCTTCATTTTTTCCAAAAGTATTTAATTTTTGACCAATCATTATATTCAGAAGATGTCAGAGGTGATATAACTTGAACACATTCCTTATTAGATTATATATTTGTCTAGTTTCACTTAAAAGTAAATTTGGATATTGTTGATGGTGGGATTGAAGGAATAACATATTTTCACCCTGTACTGGCATATCTTGGGAAGATATTTGATGTTGCTGCATAGCAAGTGTCATGATATTCACGTTCCTGTCCAAAGATGGGTGGAGGAATCATCTAGGAATAAAGTTGGTGATTCATGTTGTTAGGGAAGCAGGAGCTTAGGAAAGCTGAAGTAATGCCATTTTAAGTAAAACCCCATCTTAAAACTAGCAAGGCACAGTCCTTGCCAGTCACAACCCATGGTCCTAAGATGTTTATAGCTAAGGAAGCAGCTTAGTAATGCTTGCAAGGACAAACTCCTACAACAGAAAGTCCAGATGTTCCAATACCCATGACAATATATGCTTTCAAGATAATTATAGTTATGATTTGATGTACTTACACACTAAAATGTCAAGGATATGGTTTTCTTTAAATCAATAGAATAATAAATTTTGTCATTTTGTCAGCCCACCCGCCCATAGGCACAGCTTAGTTTAGTCTTTACATTTTTCTTTTTTATATAAGAAAAACTTAAAACAAAGACAGTGCATTCCTCCCCTTGCTTTCTAAAGATGCCCTCCTCTGTAATGGAATAGCTCTCAATACACTCTCTCTTCCCACTAAACTCTGTGATGCCTTGAATTCCTTTCTGTGTGAGATCCAAGAACCCTCTCTTGGGGTCTCGATCAATACCCCCTTTTCTGGTAACATTGTCAAAGGACACAGTGGAAAGACAATTCTGGAATGTCATTGTGTGCAGAAAAAGAAGGTAGCTGGCCAGAGGATTGCTTTATTATTAAAAAAAAAGAAAGAAAGAAAAAGAAGAAAAAATAGACATTTTTAGAACTATATGAAGTTTACAGAAAGAGTGTAAAGGAATTATACTCCTTCCTCCATGATCTCCCCACCCCCACACTGTTTTCCTCTTATTAACATCTTGCATTAGTGTGATACCCTTATTACTACTGATGGACCAATATTGATACATCATTGGGTACACTTTTTAGAGACAACAAATTCCAGAGTTACATAAATCAGTGAAGCTATTTAGGGACAGTAAGTAATTAATAACAGCATTTTGAAGAGCATATTGGAGGAAGTCAAATATTATAGAGACTTTTTACTAATTCAAACTAGTGCAACATGAAAGTAACTTTTCTGGGGGGTTCTAGGAAAGCAGGTTCCTCCATTTTCTGTGGTATCGTTCAAAAGCGAGTCCTCTCTTTCTTTCTTTTTTTTCCCTTTATTTTAATTTAATTTAATTTTGTAGAGACACGGTCTTGCTTCGTTGCCCAGGCTAGACCTCTCTACAGTCGTTTTACCAGGACAAGAGAAACCAATTTTAGAATGAAGATGATGATGTACAAGGCAGAGAATGAGACCAACAAAACATCAAAAAACAAAATAAATCAATTTTATTTTGATGTCTTTAAGTCATTGAATCAAATTTGTCCTGAAGCTTACACTGTACTACTTAACAATCTGTTGAACCAGTAAATCCTCTTTATTGTTTAAGCTAGTTTCAATTGGATTTTCAGTGCTTGCAACATAAAGCATTCTAAATGATATATAATCATATTAAAGGTAACTGCATAGTTTTGTCATCCTCTTGAATGTTCCTATCAAACACTGTTATTGATAGACATCCAGATCAACTGCTACAATCAAAAATCTGTAAACCGACTAGGCAAGCTGCAACCCATGTGCAAATTTCTTCCCTAATTGTCTATGTTTCTGACTGTGTGTGCTGTCATATGTGTATTTACACACAATTGTTGACTGTGCTGGAAAAGATCACAGCATCTGAAGGAACCCTGGTAGTACAACCAAAGGCCCAAGGTGCAAGGATATTTTGAACATTCCTTACTCTACTTAACTTCACAAAAAGGCACGAGAGCTCATTGCATAACACAATTTGGTGTGAAAAATAGAGGAGAGTACATATAGCATGATGCTCTTTATATAAAGTTAAAAACACAAGTCTTCGGCTACTATTTATAAATTCCCAAAGACTACATAAAAGGAAAAGCACTAGAATTATGAAATAGAATGCTGAATGATGACTCTTTCCAGTTGATATGGAACCACAAGGTTAGTTACAGGTTTGCGCCATGGTCCTGACTTTTGTCTTGTGTGGTGCTTTTGCAGATGCTTATTACATTATTATTTAAAAAAAAAAATAGCATCTTTAAAGATTACAGAGTAAAACTGTGTAAAACGTATTCATATATTTTGTTTCCCGTTTGGAATTAGACAATTTCAGAAATTAAACACAGTACATCAATAAAGGGTCCTAACTAGAAGATGTGTTTCCAAAGAACTTTTCAGATATCTCATCATTTTCTGGTTCAGCTCTTCCTTCTTCATTCACAGCATAAAGGTTTTTCATTGGTTTGCCTATTTGCTTAAGTTGGAACATGACAGGTAATGGCTAACCATGTTAGATTAGTCAAATCAAATCCCATACATTCTTCCCTGCTCTACTGTCTCCCAGGAAGCCTAGGAAAATGTTTTCAGTGACTAATGCTCTGAAATTCTTTTATTCCTGGCAAAATTTACTGATGTAGTCATCTTAATTCTTTAATTTACAAATTACAAATAGTTTCATCATTTATAATGTCAGAGAACATTCTAAGAACAGTTTGGACCAAAACTTTGACCAAACTAATTAGCTCAGTTTGTCTATATAGCAGATTAATTACAATGAAGAATATATCTGGGTCTCTGACAGTCTGGCCACCCTAGAGATGATGCATGGATGTTAGTGTTGGTGGTCAAGACTCGCTGTTCTTAGTGTCTAGACAGGGTCTAGGAGGGGAAGACAGCAGCGGGATCTACAACAGACCTGTAACCCCAAACCAAACTTCATTCATCTATAGTTCCACATACGTTATTGGTTATGAAATAATCTTTTCAGCCACATCTGCATGTGAGGATAGTAATCAATGTCAGCAGAATTATTTTTGTAACAGATAATTACATATGTACATTCACACACACACACACACACACACACACACTTTTTTTTTTCAGAAATCATCTTCTTTCTTCAATAAATCATTCTTCTTTGGGCACCCAAATACCAAAAACATGTGATCCCAAACAAGTTGTTTTTCAAATCTAGTGGATAATAAACCCAGTTTTTAGTATTGTAATAAAATCATATATGAATATTCATAAAGTCATGTCATGCATTTTAGGCAAGCAAATGGCAGACTTGGGATTTCTCTTTTGACATCCAAGTATGAAAATTACTCTCTCTATTTCATTTATAAAATGGTTACTATTCCTCTAACAGTAACTTTTAATTTACTTATCAGTGGTGAAACTATTTTTCTTTTGTGAATTAAGAATAAAGTTGTTGAGCAAAAAGTGGATTCTTGCTGAGAAATGTAGGACATTCAGGAAAGACCTGCAGTGTGTTATGACTTGGTTTAACAACTAAACACTAATTCAGTTTCAACAATAACTCTCATTAGAGGATTTTATTTCTTTTGAAATACATATGAGAGGTTTGGATATTTTCTTCTTCACATATATTTGAGTCAGTTATTTTATTTAAAAAATATTTACAGTTCAGGTACATTTCAATCCCTTAAAAATTGGTGTTTCAGAATGACAATACGAATTTAATTAAGTTAAATGTAGTCTATTTTCTCACTTGTGGCCTGCATGTATCAAAGTCTTAGCATGATTATTAGAATTTAAAATTGAGAAAAGTGTTCTAGATTTTTACTGAAGAAAATATAAAGGCCTTTTCAGTATGTCTGGTTAATAGATGTGAACAATAGACTTGTACCTGCAGTGCATGAATGAAGGAAAGTAGCTTATGTGGGGTGCAAGAACAGGATCACTGAGGGTCTTGTGGGTCAGAAATGGAATTTTAAAACCACTCCACTGCTTCAGAAGAAAACCATATAAAGAATAAAGTCATAGGATGTGCTCTGAGGCTGGGGTGTGAGCTAACAACCTGATGGCAACCGCCTTCAAAAGCTGTGCAGAAGTGCTCTCAGCCCACTCTCTAATGTATTCCAAGGCTGGGGCATGGCTTCTCCACCTACTGATCCTCAATTCTCACGAAAATACAACCAAAGGACTTTGCTGACCCTGAAACTGGTTTGGGGCCCCTGAGGTTAAAGTGTAAGGTTAAAGAAGTTTTAAGTCTAGACACCAATAAATAATGACCTGAGCCTCACAAATCAGCATTTTTGCAAACTGCAGCAGGCTGTCTTTGGTTTCTCAAATCAACTAAAACTTTAGGCAGGCTTAGTTCATGGAAACTGTGATCACCTCAACTCATACTGACTTTTTAGAGTTGTTAAACTGGAATAGCATGATTATGTTTAAGGAAGTCAACTTTTTTGTTTAACTATGGGGCACATCTTTTGCCCCTAACAGTAAAGTAAAAATTATAAGTATTAATAAAAAGTTATTTAGGAAGAGTCACCCTCACTAATAGGATTTGTGTCTCACTGCTGTTCAAAATGCTTTCCTTATGCAACACTGTTACAGTTAGTGCTTCAGTGATGGTCAAACAGAAGTATTTGTCACTGATTAATAAATCAAAGTCATTAAGGATCTGTGGTTTTCGTGTATTTCTTGCTTTCTAGGATTAGTATTAAGTGAAATACATAAGATTCCTTTTAACTTGGAGGAAAGACTGAAATGATCTGATATAGACAAACTAAGAACACAGTTTAGATACATCCAAATATGCTGAAGATGAGATTAAGAGGAAGAGTTTAAATTTCTTTAAAAAAAAAAACAAAAAAAAATTTATGTTTACCTGATAGTGTTACCCTCACAGCAAAAATTTGAGGAAATATAATATCTCCTAAGAGTGGTCATTAGCTACTGGTAAAATGAATAGCATAATCCAATTTCTGGCAAAAGATGCTCAAGCATTTGATATTTTGTACTTTCATGGGAAAATACTCATTTCTAGATTACAAGTGAGTTTGGAGAGATTTTTGAAAAAGCAAAGCGCTTTCAACCACACTTTGGTGTGTCATTTTGATTTAAAAAATAGCCCCTCAGTTAAAATTTAGATACGTTTTCCAAGAAAGTCATATTGCTGATATTTTCTAGCAAATTCAAACAATTGTTTAGAAGTACACTCATCAGTATTAGCAATTATTAGTAATAATGGCAACTAAATATTTATATGAACAATGAGTGCAATTATTTACCTTTAAAATTTACTTGTAATCAAGCAAGCATACTCTTCACCTAATATTAAACTGTGCACTGGTGAGTGAACATTTTTTTCATTTAATATCCTTATTCACATTTTTCTTGATGCTTATTTGTATATTGATGTAATAGCTTGCAAGAAAAAGAGCTCATGTCTCTGCCTGAAAGTGAAATCTTATGAATATGCAAATAACGTTTTGATGAGATGAAGTTTTTCTTGGAACTGTTCCCTCTTAAGTTATACTGAATATTAGCCATAGCTTAGGACACAAAGAACATGAAGACTGAGTTTTTAAAGAAAAAATATCTAAGAAATAGTTGCTTTCTAGTTATAAAACATGCTGTATTGTTGAATCTGGTCTTCTCAATTTAGCTTAATGCTTTGTTGTAAAAAAATGCCATTTAATTTTTATTGCATAGAAGAGTAGTGAATCAGTAATATGAAAAGATGTATAGATTGTCTGCCCTGTATGTTGCCCTGTAGTTCTTAAAATGCAAATTCTGGAGGCACATCTTTCAACAGTTTTAATTCAACCTGGTACGATGTGTCCAGATGACTTTAAAATGTTGCTTTGGTGAACTCTGCAGAATAAACCCAGTTTTTTATGGTATCTTGTTCTGTAAAAATATTCTACTGATGTTCAATTTCAACTCTAGACAAAAATCTTGCACACAAACCTCGGTAAAGTATTAGGTTGAGAACTTAGTGAGATAACAGCACTGGTTTCTGAAGCTATTATTGGTGTCTAGACAGGCTGATTGTGCTGATTGTGTTCTCTTTTGAGGGTTAGACTGGCCCTCAGCTGGAGAGGACTGCCTCACTTTCACTTTTCTCCAAACACCAAACCAGTGGTTCTCAAACTTTGGTTGGTATCAAAAACACCTGGGGATCTTGATAAAAATACAAAAGTCCATGCGCCATCCTAATTTAATGAGCCTGGGCCAGTGTTCTTTTCTGGCTTTCTGAGATTCTGATATACACCAAAGTTGGGAAACCACTACACTAAATAAAAGCTTAAAGGAAAATATTGGGATAATTTTTATTATTGGTTAAGCAGTTTAAAATATTTGAGGCATGGTTACAGTTAAATACAATGATTTTTTTTAAAGAGAAAAAATACTTAGTATAGAACTTAATGAAGCAACAATGAAGTCATATCCTTCTTCCTCGCATTAAGAATTTGGAATCCTTCTGAGCTTTAAACTAATAAAAATTTACAGTTAAAGAAAGAGATTAGGCCCTTAAAAGTAATCCAGGATACAGAGTCTAAAAGTGAGGCAGAGATTTGGAGAATTATGAAAACACCAATCAGGATGAATTAGGACAAGAATATGACCAATTAAAAAGTGTGAAACCCAGCCAACCATATTTCACCCTTCTTAAGGAAAAACTGTGCTAAAAAGAAATGTGGCTAAAGAAGATACATAGATGGCAAATAAGCATTTAAAAAGATGCTTAACATCATTTGTCATTAGAGAAATAGAAATTAAAATAGCAATGAAATACCACTATACACCTATTAAAATGGCTAAAATCTAAAAAAAACTGTCAATACCAATTGCTGGCAAGGATACCAAACAACAGGAAGTCTCATTCATTGCTGATGGGATGCAAAATGGCACAGCCACTTTAGAAAACAGTTTAATAGCTTCTTATAAAGTTAACATAGTCTTACCATACAATCCAGCAACCATGCTCCTAGGTATTTCAACTGATTTGAAAAGTTATGTCCACATAAACACTTTTATATGAATGTTTATTCAAAATTCCAAAAAATTGGAAGCAATCAAGGTGTCCTTTAAAAGATAAGTGAACAAACTATTGTACATCCATACAATGGAAAACTATTTAGTAATAAAAAGGAATAAACCATGAAGCTATGTAAAGACAAGGAAGAATCTTAAATGCATATTGCAGAGTGAAAGAAATCATTCTAAAAAGCTATGATTCCATTTATATAACATTCTGGAAAAGGCAAAACTATAGAGACATTTAAAAAAGATTAGTTGTTGCCAAGGGCTTTGGTTGGTAATGGTTGGGATGCTGATTAGGAGAAGCACATGGGGAATGTTTTAAAGTGGTGAGCTTCTTTTATATGTTACTATAATGGTGACTACATAATGCCATGTGTTTGTCAAAACCCATAGAAGTAATTTTATGGCAAAAAGAATAAAACAATGTATGCAAATTTAAAGATATTTCAGATATTGTAGGATCCCAGAATGAAATGCAACTGTGACATAAGAATCTAATTGTACCGCAATTATATGAAATAATCTCACTAAAGGTAGTTGAAGAATCGGTTAATGACCTAAGGAATTTGAAAATGAGTGGAGTCCATAAGACTAATGGCAAAAGCAACCGTACATAAGCACGCTATTATAGTTGATCAAGTAGATTTTCCCATGGGGTATGAATACATATACACAGCATACATGTATACTGGAATTGAACAGTCAAGTAAATGGATGATTGCTATGATTTGAATATGTCCCCTAAAGTTCATGTGTTGGAAATTTAACCCCAAATGCAACAGTGTTGAAATATGGGACCTTCAAGAGGTGATTAGATCATGAGAGCTCTGTCTTCATAAATGTATTAATCCTGTTATCATGTGAGTGGGTTAGTTGCCATGGGAGTGGGTTCCTTAAAAATGTGAGTTTGGCCCCCTCTTGCCTTCTCTGGCACATGCTTCCCGGCCATGTGGTGACTTCTATCATATGACATAGTTTTATTGTGGCACTATTCACAATAGCAAAGACTTGGAAACAACCCAAATGTCCATCAATGACAGACTGGATTAAGAAAATGTGGCACATATACATCATGGAATACTATGCAGCCATAAAAAAGGATGAGTTCATGTCCTTTGTAGGGACATGGATGTAGCTGGAAACCATCATTCTCAGCAAACCATAGCAAGAATAGAAAACCAAACACCACATGTTCTCACTCATGGATGAGAATTGAACAGTGAGATCACTTGGACACAGGAAGGGGAACATCACACACCAGGGCCTGTTGTGGGGAGGGGGGTAGGGGTAGGGATAGCATTAGGAGATATACCTAATGTAAATGACGAGTTAATGGGTGCAGCACACCAACATGGCACATGTATACATATGTAACAAACCTACACATTGTGCACATGTACCCTAGAACATAAAGTATAATTATCTAAAAAAAAAAAAAAAAGAAAAGAAAGCCCTCACCAGATGTGGCCTCTTGATCCTGGACTTCCCAGCCTCCAGAACAATGAGTCAAATAAACTTGCATTGTTTGTAAATTACCCATTTGGTGGTATTTTGTTACAGTAACACAAAATGGGACTAAGACAATGATGGATGGTGCAAGTCAAGTTTCTCACCCTTTGGAGTGGGAGCTTACAGATCAGCAAGTGTAACAGGCTAGGATGATCCGTATGGTAATGAATTAGAGTTGGAGAATTCAATATGAAATCATGTTTAGCTTAACACAGACACAGATGAATGAAGGAAAAAAATTAGAGGTATGTGCATATATACGTGAGTTAGTATACACACACATATTTCCTCACTTCGGCTTCCCTTTTATCAAAGAGCCTAGAGGCAAGGAAGCCCCAGAAGAAACTAGCACACCTAGTACCCAGATCGTGTTTTGTAATACCATTCTCCAATGAAGGGAACCAGGGCTTCTTGGGGAGATGGTTGATTCTAGAATTGAGGTAGAAAATATACAAGATAAGTGTGGAGTATCTGGTACTTCCAGAAAGTAAGGAAGTGCTCAAGAAACAAAAACAGAAAACCACAATGGTCATAGGTCAAAGAGACATAGGAACTAGTTAGAGAGGCTTCTGCAGGCTTTACAGGAAGCATAGAGCTGGCATCTGCCTGGCTTCTGCGGAGGCCAAAAGAAGCTTACAATCATGGAAGAAAGTGAAGCAGGAGCAGGCATGTCACATGTTCCTGCCATATGATTTCTGTTTCTTATAAAATATTAAATCCATGAATTGACACTTCTGAAGTTATTTAAAGAAATTTGTCATAGGCTTTGAAATTATAAAGACAGCTCCAAAAATATTTTGGGTAGTTGCAACAACTTTGAACTAAGTGCCTTACATCTTAAGGTGAAAGCTCTGAAGGAAAACATTCATTTGCTGTTTAAGTTCTGGTAAACTTTATTTTAAACATAACAAAATGAACATTATAGTGAACTTATGTGAGGAATTAGTCAATGTATCTAGCATAAAAAGGTGAAGCAATTATCTAAATAATTGCTTTATTTGATCACTTGTGCTTGGACATGTTTCTTTCGTATTTTGCAGCAGAGTTATACATACACAATGTAAAATGTGAAATACATTTATAAGCCTTGCTATAGAAAAATGGAGATTCCTGCCTTCTCTTTCCCTGTTCTATTTTCTCTTCCCCAGAAGCACTTCTATCATTTTTGGCTGATATTTTGATATTTACCTTCATGTCTCCAAATAGGATGCTTGCATAGCCTCTTGTTTTTTTCACAGTTTTAGGTGTTATCTACAGATCTATTGCAATAGAAGTTGAAGATCTAGCTTACTTCCCCTCCCTATGTCTCTACAACACATACACAACTTTTCCATTTCTTCATTCTCTATGTATATTTATACCCCAACTTAGTGTTTACATTATTATGATCATAGTAAATATTACTCATATGCCACGTGTCTCCCTATGTCATGTAGTAAACAGCTGTGCCATGTAGTCAACAAGTATTTCTTTTCCTTTCCTGCACAACTTTTGGATTAATTAGTTTATATTATTGTTTGTTTTCTTGGGTTTCCCTGACTTGTTTATCACTAATGCAAGCCCAAACTCTGTCAATTGTCTAAATTTCTCTCAAGTATATTAAGATGTAGTACATATTCTATCAATTTCTTCTCTTATTCTCAATTTTATCTTATGGAAGAAATTTTTCTGGGTGTGTTGCTTTGTCAACCCTGCACAATGATAGTTTGGGATCCTCCTTTACCATCCTCTTGGGATTCCCTTTGCCTTGTTCTTATGCTAATTATCCTGTACTATTCTTTGGTTTTGTTTTCTCATCTTTTTAATGGAGCAAATCCTCAGGCATTCTTCTGAGAAAAGGTACATGGGCAATAATTGAGATCGTACGTGTCTGAAAACATCTTTATTTTATCCCGAAATTAGGTAGGTTTTCTACGTATAGAATGCAAGGGTAGATATGATTTTTGCTTTATAATTTTAAACACATTGTTTCATTGCCTTTGAGATTGAAGTATTGTTATTTAAAAATATAAGGTCATTTCCATTTCTAATCTGTTTTGTGACATGCACCCTCTTATCAGAGTTTCCTGTAGCCAACAGTTTTCTCAAAGTCTGATGTGGATCTATTTTCATCATTTATGCTGGCATTTTAATGAGTTATTTCGATCTGGAGGATCATATGTTTCAGGTCTGAATAGTTGTCTTGTGCTGTTTGTTTAATGATCCCCTCCCCTCTGCTGATAGCAGAATTCTAAGATTACCCCCATGATTTCTGCCTTTATAGAAACTCCTCTCCTTGAGTATGAGTGGAAGTTTGAACTTCTAACCAATAGAATATGGCAAAGGTATCACCAGTGGAGGCTGGAAAACTGGCTAGCCATATGCAGAAAACTGAAACTGGACCCCTTCCTTACACTTTATGCAAAAATTAATTCAAGATGGATTAAAAACTTAAACCCTAGAAGAAAACCTAGGCAATACAATTCAGGACAGAGACATGGGCAAAGACTTCCTGGCTAAAACAAAAGCAATGGCAACAAAAGCAAGGTTTGACAAATGGAATCTAACTAAACTAAAGAGCTTCCGCACAGCAAAAGAAACTATCATCAGAATGAACAGGCAACCTATAGAATGGGTGACAATTTTTGCAACCTATCCATCTGACAAAGGGTTAATATCCAGAATCTACAAAGAACTTAAACAAATTTACAAGAAAAAAACAAACAACCCCATCAGAAAGTGGGCAAAGGCCACCATCTGGGAACTGAGGAGTGCCTCTGCCTGGCCGCCCAGCTGACTGGGAAGAGAGGAGCGCCTCTGCCAGGCCACCGCCCTGTCTGGGAAGTAAGGAGTGCCTCTGCCCAGCCCCCGCACAGTCTAGGATATGAGGAGCTCCTCTGCCTGGCCGCCCTACCGTCTGGGAAGTGAGGAGCGCCTCTGCCAGGCCACCTCACAGTATGGGAAGTGAGGAGCGCCTCTGTCTGGCCGCCTCACAGTCCAGGAAGTGAGGAGAGCATCTGCCTGGCCGCTGTGCAACCCTCCAGGTATGAAGTGACAGCCTTGTGTGTGATCTTTCTGCCCTCCCCAAGTTTGCATTTTCAACGTTAAAGTTTACTTTTTAATTAAAAAAAAAGAAGTGGGCAAAGGATATGAACAGATACTTCCCAAAAGAAGACATTTATGTGGCCAACAAACATATGAAAAATAGCTCATCGTCACTGGTCATTAGAGAAATGCAGATCAAAACCACAATGAGATGCCATCTCATACCAGTTAGAATGGTGATCATTAAAAAGTCAGGAAACAACAGATGCTGGAGAGGATGTGAAGAAATAGGAACTTTACACTCTTGGTGGGAGTGTAAATTAGTTCAACCATTGTGGAAGACATTGTGGCGATTCCTCAAAGATCTTGAACCAGAAATACCATTTGACCCAGCCATCCATTACTGGGTATACCCAAAGGATTATAAATCATCCTACTACAATGACACATGCATACATGTGTTTATTGCAGCACCGTTCACAATAGCAAAGACTTTGAACCAACCCAAATGCCCATCAATGATAGACTAGATAAAGAAAATGTGGCACATATACACCATGGAATACTATGCAGTCATAATAAAGGATGAGTTCTTGTCCTTTGCAGGGACATGGATGAAGCAGGAAACCATCATTCTCAGCAAACTAACACAGGAACAGAAAACCAAACGCCATATGCTCGCATTCATAAGTGGTAGTCGACCAATGAGAACACATGGACACAGGGAGAACATCACACACTGGTACCTGTTGGGGGATGGGCAACCAGGGGAGAGATAGCATTAGGAGAAATACATAATGTAGATAATGGGTTGATGGGTAGAGCAAACCACCATGGCATGTGTATACCTAAGTAACAAACCTGCAGGTTCTGCACACGTATCCCAGAACTTAAAGTATAATTTTAAAAAATAAATAAAAATAAGAAAACAAATTAAAAAAAGAATATGGCAAAGGTGATGAAATAGCACTCCCCATAATTATATGATTTTACTATGTTATATGGCAAAGGCGAGAAATTTTGTAGATATAATATAGGACCCTAATCAGTTAATTTTAAGTTAGTTAATTAAAAGAGATTTTCCTGGGTATACCTGACCTAGTCAAATGAGCCATTTATTTATTTATTTGTTTAAGAGCAGGTTTGGCTCTGTCACCCAGGCTGGAGCACAGTGGTGCAATCATGGCTCACTGTAACCTCTAACTCCTGGGCTCAAGTGATCCTCCCACCTGGGCCTCCCAAAGTTCTGGGATTACAGGCATGTGCCACCACACCCAGCAACTGAGACTTTTAAAAGAAGGCGTAGAAGTGAGAGACTCTCTTGATAGCCTTGAAAATGCTAGCTACCATGGATTCTAAACCTGAAAAGAAATTATTTCTGCCAACAAATGTGTGAACTCAGAAGAGGACTCTTAGCCTATGATGAGACTCCAGCCCTAGCTAACTCCTTAATTGTAGCCTTGTGAGACCTTAAGCAGAGAAGCCAAGTGAGTGTATCTGAACTTCGGCCCATGGAAACTGTAGGGCAATACTTAATTCTAGTTTGTGGTAATTTGTTAGGCAGCAATAGAAGACTAACACATCTCCCCCCTTCACACACACATGTTTTTGTTGTTGCTCTCTGATTCTGAGACTCCTATTATTTGGATTTTGGATCTCCTTGGCTAATTATCTTTTTTATTTTTTTTAATCTCTTTTTTCAATACTCCACATCTCTGTTTCTCTGTTCCACACTCTGGGAAATTTCCTTAGAAATTTTTATCTTCCAGCCCTTCTGCTATGGTTTGAATGTGTCCCCACAGTTTATGTGTTAGAAACTTCATTCTCAATGCAACAGTGTGGGGAAGGGAGGTCTCTAAAAGGTAAATAAGCCATGAGGGCTCTGCTCTCATGAATGAATTATTGTCCTGATTTGGGGAATAGGTTAGTTATCTTAAAAATCGACTCCTGATGAAAGGATGAGTTTCACTTTCTTCCTTTCTCTCCCGAGTGCTCTTGTGCCCTTCTGCTCTTCAGCCAGGCGATGAACTGTGATGAACTTATCAGATGTGGCCCCTCAATCACAGACTTCCCAGCCTTCAGAACCATGAGTCAAATAAATTTCTATTGTTTATAGATTACCCAGTTTCTGCTGTTCTATTATAGCAGCACAAAACAGACTAGGAAAACTTCCAATTTGCTTTCATTTCTGCTATCATACATATATTTTAAAATAATAGATTGTTTTATTTCTGTGAATATTCTTATTTATTGTACAGTATATTATACTTGTTTCATGGTAGCAATGTTGTTTTTCATCTTTCTGAATATATTAATAATGTGATTTCTGTTTTATTTTGTTTTTGGAGTTTTCTTTTCCATGTAGGGTATGCATTTGCTCCAAGTTGCATTTATCTGCTGTTTTGCTTTGGTCCTTTTACCTTTCAAGTTAAAGGCTTCCCTAAAATTAAAAGGCAGTGGGCATCTCTGAATGTGTTGGCGTGAGTTGGGAGTAATTGAGGCTGGAGGTGGAGAAGCAGCTTATCCAATCACAGTTTTTACTTTGGGGCATTCTAGCTTGGCTATTTTGTTGGGGAACTTAGAATGCTATTATCTTGAAACTTTTTTTCTTGAACTGGTCAGGCTGTGGGGGAGGATTTTCCAATCTCCAGGCTAACGGTAAAAGTCTTTCAGCTAGTATTCTGAAAGTCAGGTAGATAAAGAGGAGCAGGATTTTAAGCATTTAACATGCATTATTTTCCCTCAGTATACTATCGTTACCTTCAAACCCCACCGGCCAAAAGACTCTGTTTTATACCTTCCCCAGAGACTAGATCTCTGATCCTCTGCCAGGGTGAGAAGGTAGGGAGAGAAGAAAAATAGAGTGGTAGTTGCCAGATGCTAGGAGTTGGAGACACCACTGATGGATCTCACTGCTGTCTTGGACTTTCAGCCAATCTTCCTATTTTTCCAGAGACTTTCTAGTGCTGTCAGTCCCAGAGCTTTGTGCAGCCTCTGGTGTAAAACTGAGTTAGTCTACAGCCTTTCCCTTTGCCGGCTTTGAGTTTTGAGACACAGTTTTGCTCTGTGACCCGGTCTGGAGTGGCATGATCTCAGCTCACTATAGCCTCAAATTCTCCAGGCTCCGGTGATTCTCCCTCCTCATCCTCCCAAGTCACTTGGACTGCAGGCGCACGCTACCTTGTCCAGCACATTTTTTAATTTTAGTAGAGATGCAGTTTTACCATGCTGCCCAGGCTGGTCTTGAATTACTGTAATCAAGAAATCCACCTACCTCGGCCTCCCAAAGTGCTGGGATTACAGGCATAAGCCACTGTGCCCAGCTTGTTATGTTCTTTTTATCACTAATTCACCTGCTTCTCAGTCTCTATATTGTTTACTTGTTTGTTTTGTTACACTCTTTTGTTCTTTCTGTCCTTATTGATTTGTGCTTCTTAAAAATGTGTCTTATTCTTATTCCAAAATTGACCACATAGTTGGAAGTAAAGCACTCCTCAGCAAATGTAAAAGAACAGAAATTATAACAAACTGTCTCTCAGACCACAGTGCCATCAAACTAGAACTCAGGATTAAGAAACTCCCTCAAAACCACTCAACTACATGGAAACTGAACAACCTGCCCCTGAATGACTACTGGATACATAATGAAATGAAGGCAGAAATAAAGATGTTCTTTCAAACCAATGAGAACAAAGATACAACATACCAGAATCTCTGGGACACATTTAAAGCAGTGTTTAGAGGAAAATTTATAGCACTAAATGCCCACAAGAGAAAGCAGGAAAGATCTAAAACTGACACTCTAACATCACAATTACAAGAACCAGACAAGCAAGAGCAAACACATTCAAAAGCTAGCAGAAGGCAAGAAATAACTAAGATCAGAGCAGAACTGAAGGAGATAGAGACACAAAAATCCCTTCAAAAAATCAATGAATCCAGGAGCTGGTTTTTTGAAAAGATCAACAAAACTGATAAACCGCTAGTAAGACTAACAACGAAGAAAAGAGAGAAGAATCAAATAGACACAAATAAAAAATGGTAAAGGGGATATCACCACCGACCCCAGAGAAATACAAACTACCATCAGAGAATACCATAAACACCTCTGCGCAAATAAACTAGAAAACCTAGAAGAAATGGATAAATTCCTGGACACATACACTCTCCCAAGACTAAACCAGGAAGAAGGTGAATCCCTGAATAGACCAATAGCAGGCTCTGAGATTGAGACAATAATTAATAGCCCACCAACCAAAAAAAGTCCAGGGCCAGATGGATTCACAGCCAAATTCTACCAGAGGTACAAAGAGGAACTGGTACCATTGCTTCTGAAATGATTCCAATCAATAGAAAAAGAGGGAATCCTCCCTAACTCATTTTATGATGCCAACATTATACTGATACCAAAGCCCGGCAGAGACACAAGAAAAAAAGAGAATTTTAGACCAATATCCCTGATGAACATCGATGCGAAAATCCTCAATAAAATACTGGCAAACCGAATCCAACAGCACATCAAAAAGCTTATCCACCATGATCAAGTGGGCTTCATCCCTGGGATGCAAGTCTGGTTCAACATATGCAAATCAATAAATGTAATCCAGCATATAAACAAAACCAAAGACAAAAACCACATGATTATCTCAATAGATGCAGAAAAAGCCTTTGACAAAATTCAACAGCGCTTCATGCTAAAAACTCTCAATAAATTCGGTATTGATGGAACTTATCTCAAAATAATAAGAGCTATTTATGACAAACCCACAGCCAACATCATACTGAATGGGCAAAAACTGGAAGCATTCCCTTTGAAAACTGGCACAAGACAGGGATGCCCTCTCTCACCACTCCTATTCAACATAGTGTTGAAAATTCTGGCCAGGGCAATCAGGCAGGAGAAAGAAATAAAAGGTATTTATTCAATTAGGAAAAGAGGAAGTCAAATTGTCCCTGTTTGCAGATGACATGATTGTATATTTAGAAAACACCATTGTCTCAGCCCAAAATCTCCTTAAGCTGATAAGCAACTTCAGCAAAGTCTCAGGATACAAAATCAATGTGCAAATATCACAAGCATTCTTTTGTTTTGTTTTGTTTTGTTTTTTGAGACGGAGTCTTGCTCTGTCGCCCAGGCTTATTGCAGTGGCCAGATCTCAGCTCACTGCAAGCTTCATCTCCCGGGTTTACGCAATTCTCCTGCCTCAGCCTCCTGAGTAGCTGGGACTACAGGCGCCTGCCACCTCGCCCGGTTAGTTTTTTGTATTTTTTAGTAGAGACGGGGTTTCACCGGGTTAGCCAGGATGGTCTCAATCTCCTGACCTCGTGATTCGCCCATCTTGGCCTCCCAAAGTGCTGGGATTACAGGCTTGAGCCACCGCGCCCAGCTGCACAAGCATTCTTATACACCAGTAACAGACAAGCAGAGAGCCAAATCATGAGTTAACTCCCATTCACAATTGCTACAAAGAAAATAAAATACCTAGGAATCCAACTTACAAGGGATGTGAAGGACCTCTTCAAGGAGAACTACAAACCACTGCTCAATGAAATAAAAGAGGGCACAAACAAATTGAAGAACATTCCATGCTCATGGACAGGAAGAATCAATATCGTGAAAATGGCCATACTGCCCAAGGTAATTTATAGATTCAATGCCATCCGCATTAAGCTACCAATTACTTTCCTCACAGAATTGGAAAAAACTACTTTCAAGTTCATATAGAACCAAAAAAGAGCCCGCATTGCCAAGACAATCCTAAACCAAAAGAACAAAGCTAGAGGCATCATGCTACCTGACTTCAAACTCTACTACAGGGCTGCAGTAACCAAAACAGCATGGTACTGGTACCAACACAGAGCAATGGAACAGAACAGAGCCCTCAGAAATAACACCACACATCTACAACCATCTGATCTTTGACAAACCTCACAAAAACAAGAAATGGGGAAAGGATTCCCTACTTAATAAATGGTGCTGGAAAAACTGGCTAGCCATATGTAGAAAGCTGAAACTGGATCCCTTCCTTATATCTTATACAAAAATTAATTCAAGATGGATTAGAGACTTAAATTTTAGACCTAAAACCATAAAACCCTAGAAGAAAACCTAGACAATACCATTCAGGACATAGGCATGGGCGAGGACTTCATGTCTAAATCACCAAAAGCAATGGCAACAAAAGGCAAAAGAGACAAATAGGATCTAATTAAACTAAAGAGCTTCTGCACAGCAAAAGAAACTACCATCAGAGTGAACAGGCAACCTACAGAATGGGAAAACATTTTTGCAATCTACCCAAGTGACAAAGGGCTAATATCCAGAACCTACAAAGAACTCAAATTTACAAGGAAAAAAAAAAACAACCCCATCAAAAAGTGTGCAAAGGATATGAACAGACACTTCTCAAAAGAAGACATTTATGCAGCCAACAGACACATGAAAAAATGCTCATCATCACTCGCCATCAGAGAAATGCAAATCAAAACCACAATGAGATATGATCTCACACCAGTTAGAATGGCAATCATTAAAAAGTCAGGAAACAACAGATGCTGGAGAGAATGTGGAGAAATAAGACCACTTTTACACTGTTGGTGGGACTGTAAACTAGTTCAACCATTGTGGAAGACAGTGTGGCGATTCCTCAAGGATCTAGAACTAGAAATACTATTTGACCCAACCATCCCCACGTATATATTACTGGGGATATACCCAAAGGATTATAAATCTTGCTGCTATAAAGTCACATGCACACGTATGTTTATTGTGGCACTATTCAAGATAGCAAAGACTTGGAACCAACCCACATGTCCATCAATGACAGACTAGATTAAGAAAATGTGGCACATACACACCATGAAATACTATGCAGCCATAAAAAAGGATGTGTTCATGTCCTTTGTAAGGACATGGATGCAGCTGGAAACCGTCATTCTCAGCAAACTATCACAAGAACAGAAAACCAGTGCCACATATTCTTACTCATAGGTGGGAACTGAACAATGAGAAGACTTGGACACAGGAAGGGGAACATCTCTCACACTGGGGCCTGTCATGGGATGGGGGGAGGGGGGAGGAATAGCATTAGGAAATATACCTAATGTAAATTACGAGCTAATGGGTGCAGCACACCAACATGGCACATGTATACATATGTAACAAACCTGCACATTGTGCACATGTACTCTAGAACTTAGAGTATAATAATTTTTTTAAGTGTCTTATTGCCATTTCTGGGGTTTGAAAAGAAGTAAAAGTAGATGTATATGTTCACTTTGCCATATTTACCATAAATCTGTTAATATTTTACTTGAATAATTTTCTGATTTTTCACAGGAAAAGATACTTCAGATAACTGCTTTGAATAAAAACAGGCCAAAAACCCTCTGTTTTCTGGGATTTATATGAGAAAGTACATTCATTCTGTTTTTCACCAAACCTTTGACTCAGGTCAGTAAGTTGATTAATCAATTTTAGAAAATAGTTCTTTTCTCTGGGAAGATTTTTTTTAAAAAGTCAATAAATAGATGGACTTTGAAAGTAGTAAATGCCCTTTCACTGATAATTAATTTTTCATGCTCACAGAAAACCAGCAACTTCCATCTGCAAACAGATTATTTTGGAAGACTCTTGCCTGAAGTTGACGTTTCTTTCTGTTAGCACCGGTGTGTCCGGAATTGGTGGGTTCTTGGTCTCGCTGACTTCAAGAATGAAGCCGTGGACCCTCACTGTGAGTGTTACAGTTCTTAAAGATGGTGTGTCTGGTGTTTGTTCCTTCAGACGTTCAGATGTGTCTGGAACTTCTTCCTTCTGGTGGGTTCGTGATCTTGTTGGCAGGAGCGAAGCTGCAGACCTTCGCAGTGAGTGTTACAGTTCTTAAAGGTGGCACATCTGGAGTTGTTCATTCTTCCCAGTGGGTTCCTGGTCTCACTGGCTTCAGGAGTGAAGCTGTAGACTGTCGCAGCTCTTAAAGGCAGCATGGACCCAAAGAGTGAGCAGCAGCAAGATTTATTGCAAAGAGCAAAAACAACAAAGCTTCCACAGTGTGGAAGGGGACTAGAGCTGGTTGTCACCGGCTGAGCCGGGTTGCCACTGGGTGGCCCGGGCAGCCTGCTTTTACTCCCTTGTCTGGCCCCACCCACATCCTGCAGATTGGTCCATTTTACAGAGAGCTGATTGCTCCGTTTTGACAGAGTGCTGATTGGTGCATTTACAATCCTTGAGCTAGCTAGACACAGTGCTAGGGGGAAAAGTTTTCCAACTCCCCACTAGGTTAGCTAGACACAGAGTTAGCTAGATACAGAGCACCAACTGGTGTATTTATAAACCTTGAGCTAGACACAGAGTACTGATTGGTGTATTTACAAACCCTGAGCTAGACACAGAGTGCTGATTGGTGCATTTATGATCCCTTAGCTAGATATAAAAGTTCCCCAAGTCCCCGCCAGACTCAGGAGCCCAGCTGGCCTCACCCAGTGGATCCCGCACAGGGGCTGCAGGCAGAGCTGCCCGCCAGTCCCGAGCTGTGCCTGCACTCCTCAGCCCTTGGGCGGTCGATAGGACCGGGTGTCACGGAGCAGGGGGCGTTCCCCTTGGGGAGGCTTGGGCTGCACAGGAACCCACAGTGGAGGAGGGGTTTGGGCATGGTGGGTTGCAGGTCCTGAGCCTTACCCCATGGGGAGACAGCTGAGGCCCGGTGAGAACTCGAGCACAGTGCCATCGGACCAGCACTGCTGGGGGACGTGGAGCAACCTTTGCAGCTGCTGGCCTGGGTGCTAAGCCCCTCACTGCCCTGGGCCAGTGATGCCGGCCCGCCGCTCTGTGTGCGGGGCCCCGCCGAGCCGGCGCGTGCGCCCACGGGAATTCACACTGACCTGCGAGCGCCCTCCTCAGCCCACCCGCACTTCTCCCTCCACACCTCCCTGCAAGCAGAGGGAGCCGGCTCCGGCCTCGGCCAGCCCAGAGAGGGGCTCCCACAGTGCAGTGGCAGGCTGAAGGGCCCCTCAAGCACCGCCAGAGTAGATACCGAGGCCAAGGAGGCACCAAGAGTGAGGGCAGCTAGCACATTGTCACCTCTCACTGGCTTCATTCCGTTGTTGACAGCCTAGTCTGTCAAACTAGAAGAGCCGCTGACAGAAGTGATGAAGAACCAACATTGCATCTGCTTTATTTTTTTTTTAGTACTTGTTCACATAGAAAGTATCCAAGACAAAATTCAAGCTAATTTGTAGATGTGAACAAATGTTCATAATGTAAGGCGTTATCTCCCTAAAAATGTTATCATTTGTATTTGACAAGTTCAAGGTTGAGAACATCATCAAAAAGATGATCATAACTGCTATTGAAAAATTTATGTCTCTAGGAGCATTTTAAACGTGTGTTGAATTTCCCCAATATTCCTAACCTTGGTAGAGATGACTTTCCAATATTTGTTTATGTTTTTGCTTGAAGAACTCTTAGGAAATTCACCTCCCTGAGCAGAGTCCCAATATTGTATTTGAGGGACACTCTCTAAGTCATAAATCTCCTATGTCTCTGTGTAATGTCACTTCCTTCTGAGAGGACTTTCCTGCCCATCCTATCCAAAATAGCTCCTGGCCTGAAGCCTGTAATTCTCTCTTTTGCTTCCTTTATAACACGTATCTGAAATTATGTTGCCTATCATTTGCCTCCCTTTAACTATCTAGATACCCCCTACCAGAGGTAAACTCCACAAAGGCAAGGGCGTTGTTTGTCCTGCTTTTTCTGTACCCCAGCTCCAGCACCGTAGTCTTCACATTTCTTCAGTCTGACTGCTTCCTTGGCCGTTACTTGCTCCTTCACATTCTTCCTGCCCCAGTTCACCTTCTCAGAGAGACCTCTTTAACCACAGTCCAAAGTCTAATGACTATCTATTTCCTTCAGGGCCTTCAGTTGCAAGAAATCAAAAGTGACTTCAGTTGGTTAAGCAGAAAAAGAGTAATACAAAGATGTTTTGTGGTTTACAGAATTGTTGAGAGGGCTGGAGAGCTGGGCTTGGGCTCAGCTTCCAGAACAGCATCTAAAGCTATATTGCAGAAGCAGAACTTATCTGATGAAGGAGTAATTCTAGCTACCAAAGGCAAGTTGGCTGTTTTGTGCTGTATATTACCTTGTAGCCCCAGCTACTATTACAGGAGGGAGGGAGATAGAGAGTGAGAAAGAGATAGTGGAAAAGAGGGCTGGAGGGACGGAAAGAAGGAGGAAGGGAGGGAGGGAGAGAGAGAAATTACCTGAACTCTCCTTCCCTTTTGCATCAGTAGCCTCTAATTTAAATTCTAGCATGGCTGTATTATTAGTGGAGCCCAAGTCAAATGCCTGTCTCTAGCTGGAAAAGAGATACATAAATAACTCCTATAGGGGGAGCTAATCTTTGCCTAATGCCAAAATTCATGCATTAGAGCATTCTTAAAGCATTAAAAAGTTGACAGATGAGTCCATTATAGTCCCATTCACATCACTTCATTCATTTCCTTCCCACCTCTTATTAGCATATTTAGATGCCCTGTTATTTATATTTATTTTTATTGTCACTAGAATACAAGCACAAGGAGGATGGGAATTTTATTAGTTTCCTATTGGCTGCTGTGATTAGTTACCACAAATTGAGTACCTTAAAATAACACAGAACCTATCATCTTACAGTTCTGGAAATCAGAAATTTGACACAGGTCTCACTGGGAGAAAAGCAAGATATTGTCAAGGCTGTGTTCCTTGTCTTATTGCCTCTCTTTCCACTTCAAAGCCAGCAACAGTGGGTTGAGTCCCTCACATTTTTTTTTTCTTTTTTCTTTTTTTTTTTTTAAATGTAGACAGAGTCTCACTCTGTCCTCCAGGCTGGAATGCAGTGGCATGATCTTGGCTCACTGCAACCCCCGCCTCCTGGGTTCAAGCAATCTTCTAGCCTCAGCCTCCCAAGTAGCTGGGATTACAGGCGTGTGCCACCACACCCAGCTAATTTTTGTATTTTTAATAGAGATGGGGTTTCACCATGTTGGCCAGGCTGGTCATGAGCTCCTGAGCTCAGGTGATCCACGTGCCTCGCCCTCCCAAAATGCTGGAATTACAGGCATGAGCCACCATGCCTGGCCTCACATTTTTAATCTATCCTTCTCTTATCTCCTCTTTCTCCCAGCATGAAAAAGGTTCAGATTTTAATGACCGATCTGATTAGATTAGGCCCACCTAATCCATGATAATATTCCCATCTCAAAGTCCATACCCTCACATCTGCAAAGCCTTTTTTGAAATTTAATTTAATTTATTTTATTTTTTGACACAGTCTCTCTCTTTTGCTCAGGCTGGAGTGCAGTGGCGTGATCTAGGCTCACTGCAAGCTCCCCATCCTGGGTTCAAGCAGTTCTTGTGACTGAGCCTCGCGAGTAGCTAGAATTACAGGCATGCGCCACCACGCCCTGCTAATTTTTGTGTTTTTAGTAGAGATGGGGTTTTGCCATATTGGTCATGCTGGTCTCAAACTTCTGGCCTCAAGTGATCTGCCAACCTTGACCTCCGAAAATGCTGTGATCACAGGCTTGAGCCACCGCGCCCAGCCCTCAATAAATATTGATGAGATGAAGAAACCTAGATAATGGCAGAGTTGGATCAGCTTCTCTGTGCTCTCTGTGCCTTACACTCAGTCAGACTTCTCTGGGGCCAAGTCTGGTAGTAGAGGGGGATGTTTAAAAGGCAAAATTCTATCAACAGCCTATTGGGAGAAAAGATGAGTGTTTGGAGAGAAGCTGAGGCAGGGCTTCCATGTCTGCTAGACTTGCTGGCTTCTTGCTTCTAGCACTCCTGTTATCTCAAGCAGCCATGTATTTCTCATTCACTTGATACACTGTTTCCTTTCAACCCCCACATCCTCACCACCTGTTTATTTGTTTGAGCACCAATAAATAGCGTGGGCTCCCAGAGCTTGGTACCTTCGCAGCCTCCACACTTGCTATGGCCCCCTGGTCCCACTTTCTCTCTCAAATTGTCTTTTTCTCAATCCTTTGACTCTGCTTGACTTCTTCTCCCCCATGACCTGCTGTTGGGTCTGATCACTCCAACAACAGCCCATATGGGAATGGCTGGCAGGGATGCTTCACCTAGAATCATTTTGACCTGGAATGCTGGGTCCCATATTTTCTACTTGTCCTGGCCATACAAGCCCTTGTCACTGGCAGTCAGATGTAGATCATAGAAAAATCCTTGGAAACTTGGGGGTCCCAGTAATGAATGGGAATACTGAGACCAATCACACTCTTACAAACCAATTCAAGGTACTCTCAATTCAACTAAACCATGGCACTGTGACTGCTCAGAAAACTGAACATGTGTATTTAGTATTTTCCCCAACAAAACCCTGTAAAACATCCTCGTGCATGTGCCGAAGTGTGTGGGTGGACTGAGACCACACAGTTATCATGGCATCTCTTCCCATAGAGTCAATTTTAATACTAGCAGGTATTTTAAAGCATTGCTTAGATGTAAAACAAACATGAGGTCAGGTGCAGTGGCTCATGCCTGTAATCCTGGCACCTGGGGAGGCCGAGGTGGGTGGACCATTTGAGTCCAGGAGTTCAAGGCCAGCTTGGGCAACATGGCGAAACCTTGTCTATACAATTAAAAAAAAAAAAAATTAACCAGGCATGGTGGTGAGTGCCTGTAGTCCCAGCTACTTGGGAGGCAGAGGTCAGAGGACGCTTAAGCATTGAGGTTGAGGCTGCAATGATTCATAATGGCTCCACTGTACTCCAGCCTGGGTGACAGAGCGAGACTGTCTGAAAACAAAAACAGAAACAATAAAAAACATGAACCTGTTATGGGGTGGTATATAATAATTGCTTAAATTTTTAAGGAAAACAACCACAAGATTTTAAAGGCATTTCAGACTCCTGCCTTGACTTACCCTCTACAGTTCTCTTTTTACCCTACCATCACTGGTGTAATTCTGTTGATGGAGTTTTGCCTCTCAAAACTTTCTCCTCTACTACCAGTTAGGGGTACTTTGGTAGAAAATGTTTTTTAAAAAAACTGTTCCAAACCTACCTAAAATATCAGCTATCTGGCTCATGATATGGTCTGACATAGAACAGACAGAAAGAGTGTCCTGTCAGATCGTATCATGAGCCAGAACATATAAGAACATATAACAGTCTTTCTGTCTTTCTGGGGCTAGAACGATCACTCATGAAAGATTACTAAGAGGTGATATTTTGTAGACATTATTCAAGGTTGACAAAATCCAAATTCTTGCTTTTTGGGTCTCTGAACAGCACCACGGTGGTTGGCAAGAATAAATGTCTTATGAAAGGCAGCAAAAAAGAAGCCAAGAAGAAAGGGGTTGATCCATTTTCTAAGAAAGATTGTTATTATGTGGAAGCACTTACTATGTTCAACATAAGGAATATTGGAAAGACACTAGTTACCAGGATTCAAGAAACAAGAATTACACCTGATGACCTTAAGGGTCATGTGTTTGAAGTGGGACTTGCTGATCTGCAGAATAATGAAGTTGCATTTAGAATAAACAAGCTGATTACTGAAGATGTTCAGGGCAAAAACTGCCTGACTGACTTCCATGGCATGGATCTTACCCATGACAAAATATGTTCCATGGTCAAAAAACGGTAGACCATGACTGAAGCTCATGTCAGTGTCAAGACTACCAATGGTCATTTGCTTGGTTAGTTCTGTATTGATTTTATAGAAAATGCAACAGTTAGATACAGAAGACCTCTTATGCTCAGCACCACCAGGTCTGTCAAATTCAGAAGGAGACAACGGAAATCATAAACAAAGAAGTATAGACAAATGACTTCAAAGAAGTGGTCAATAAATTGATTCCAGACAACGTTGGAAAAGACATAGAAAATGCTTGCCAATCTATTTATCCTCTTCATGATGTATTCATTAGAAAAGTAAAAAGCGGAAGAAACCCAAGTTTGAATTGGGAAAACTAATAGAGTTTCATGGTGAATTTAGTTGTTCTGGAAAAGCTACCGGGGACAAGACAGGTGCTAACGTTGAATGAGCTGATGGATATGAGCCACAAGTCCAAGAATCTGTCTAAAGTTTGATTTTAATAGTGGCAAATAAAAAAGCCTATTTGTCTGCAGCCAGTTAAGTTGATTGAGCTCTTTTCCTCATGGAGGCTTGGTGTGCAATGACTGCAAACAGCAGGTTCCTTGGTAGTGTACGCAGCCTGTTTCTTGTATGGGTTGCCTCTAAGGGTCCTTGGAGATAGCCCTTTCCAAGGTATGCTTATGTCTCTGACCTTATGCTGTCCCTGTGTAGGCTGTAGACAGGTATGCAAGGTGCCATTGGAAAGCTTCAGAACATCATAGCCTGGGTTCATATTGGCCAAGTCATCAGGTCCATCTGCACCAAGCGGAACAAGGAGCATGTGATTGAGGCCCTACATAGTGCCAAGTTCAAGTTCCTGGCTGCCAGAAGATCCACATTTCAAAGAAGTGGTACTTTATCAAGTTCAATTTGAATGAAGTTGGAGACATGGTGGCTGAGAAGTAGTTCATTCCAGATGATTATGGAGTCAAATACATGCCCAATTATGGCCCTCTGGACAAATGACAAGCTCTCTACTCATGAAGGTTTCCACTGTGTGGCCATCTCCTAATGCCAAACAATAAATCCTACTTCCTATTTAAAAAAAAAAAAAAAAGTGTTCTGTTTGTGGGGGAAAAAAAATCCAAATTCTTTAATAAGGTTTCTAAGTTCACAGATTCCTGGATCAATGAATTTGACACCAAGATCCTTAGGCAATAAGAACGCAATGTTTTCCTTGGTCACTCCTCTCCTACTTTTCTCTAGACACCCAAACCCCTAAGGTAACCATGAGCTTTTCATGGTGGCTTCATTCCTTGGAATTCTCAGTTCTCTAATCTAGTGCCTGACAGGAAATGAGTACTCGATATTTGTTGGCATTGCATTCTGGGACACACTCCCCAGATTCTCCATGTTCTAAAATGACCTCTCACTTTTTTATTGTTATTTCTCTGTTTTCTGCCCTGCAACCTCACCATGAACAATAAAACTGAGCTCTCGCTAACTCCCCTAACAGAGAACCAAGAAAATTGATTATTCATCTAAAGTAATTCTTACTAAAATATGGATGGCTGGAAAGTATATTAGCTTATATTTTGAAAGTAGAAAAGATATTCAAATTATTTCATTCAATATGGTAGGAATTACATCTGTTTTGTTCATTCTCAGATCTCTAATCCAGTGCCTGACAGGAAATGAGTACTTGATACTTGTCGGTTGACTCGGAGAATATTTGGAGATGGTAGCTTTGAGTAAGGAAGGTACCTTAGTAGTCAAGTTTTTCTTTCACTGCCTGTGTTCTTACTTATTTTGGCAGACATACAAATAAGGCCAATAGTTTTGTAGTATTGATTGTTTTTCACTACTTGTAGCTAAAGATTTCCCTCATCTATGTTGTTGCATAATTATATGTTGGGGTTTTGTGTTGGGGGGGAAATGAATGTTTTGACTTAGAAATTTCTCTTCCTGCGAAAGATGTTTTAAAATTGTTCTTCTAGACCTGTTTGGACATACCCTAATAAAAGAATAAGCTCATGGCTGGGGAATTCTAATGCAATTATCTATAGCATTTAACACATGGCAAGTGATCAATAAACACTGACTGAAATGAATTTATTTATTTATTTATTTTTGACAGAGTCTCACTCTTTTGCCCAGGCTGGAGTGCAGTGGTGTGATCTTGGCTCACTGCAACCACCGTCTCCCCGGTTCAAGTGATTCTCCTGCCTCAGTCTCCTGAGTAGCTGGGATACAGGCACCTGCCACCATGCTCAGCTAATTTTTGTATTGGTAATAGAGATGGGGTTTCACCATGTTGGCCAGGCTGGTCTAGAACTCCTGACCTTAAGTAATCCACCCGCCTTGGCCTCCCAAATTGCTGAGATTACAGGCATGAGCCACCGTGTCCTGCTGAAATGAATATGAAAGGCAATGTGGTAAAATCCAGAGCCTAAAATAAAACTCGAGGTTCTCAATCCATACTCAGCCAATTGTGTGATCGAGTTCAAGTCATTTAACTACTTTGATGAGTGGTTTTCTCCCATTATTTCCACATCCTGCTCCAAGCCCACTAACCTGTGAGGCTTAAGATCTTCAATTAAAGTTGTACTAAATTGTTTTCGAAGAAGATAAAAATGTCAACAATGGTACAAATTATACAGGTTATAACTCTGTTACACTTCCAGAAGGAGATTTAAGATGCAATACATAAAATATCAGCTACGTGGTTGCAATGAGCAATGATAGAATTTAATTTTGTTATATTTTCAGATGAGCTCATCCATGTTCTAGGTAAAAGCTAAACACAGAAAATAACATGGCCTCATGCTTAAGGGGAAATGTGTAATAGTGCCCACTGGGAAAATGGAACAATCGAGATGTGGCTCTAACAGTGACCTTGCTTGCCAGGCCTTTCCTGCCCACGTTTTCCTTCCTTTGGTCGTCCTCTTCTTCTGGGGGTACACTTTCACTGGCAAGGAGTATAAAAAAGCTATTACAAAAAGAAACCAGTAAAGTAATAAAATGCTGACCCAGTGGGCAAGGGAATTAATTCTCTAACTACGGAATGGTGTGTGGGAAAATATGTACAGACAGGAGATGAATTAAAAGAAGCACTGTGCATGTTACGAACTTGAACAGGAATTTTTCAAAACCCTATAATCTCACTTTTTCCCTGCCTTATTTTTCTGGATATATTTGACAGCTCAGAATTCCTCAGTGACTCTTTTTAAAAAATTTCACATATTTTTGGTTCATCTTTTTTCCCTCCCTTTTGCAGTCTTTAAGCTCTCATCCTAACCTTACAAAAAAGAAAGAAAGGAAAAAAAAAGAAGAATCACAGGGCTGAGCTGGGGCTGACATGTAACTCTTTATTTCAGAGGAACCTCAACTTCTCTGCATTTGTGTCTCTTTATCTGTATAGTGGGCATAATAATACATGTCTCAACTATGAAACAAGAACATGTGACTAGCAAGTGGGAGGACATGTGCAAAAATTAACCTCTTCAGTGGCATCATCACTATCTCTCCTCTCAAATCTCTCCTCAACTAGGTACAAGACTAGTTGCATGCCTCCAGGGCCCAGGTCCTTTCATGCTTTTCTATGGCCACATCCTCTTACTTGCCCACCCTGTAAATATTATTTTATTTGTCTGTGCTGCCATCCCATTTTATTTTTTCTGTTTCTCTCCTGTTTTTAGCTCAAATGAACAAATAGCTTATCAGTATTTACAATCTATTTAGGAATAATTTTTTAAAGCCACATATAATTCCATTCCTGTGTGAAATTAAAATGCCTATTCTAATTCTTTCTTAAATTGGAACCATGTGAAATTTTCTTTAAAACCTATTAATCATATTTACATCGTATTTTTAAAAATTAAGCTTTGTTATTAATCATATTTACAAATAGAAAGCTTAATTTTAATATTTTTATATATTCACTATAGTTACTGATTTCCTCTTTGCTCTAACTGCCCTCTTTTGAAATTGCCCCTACAAAAACACCTTTAGTGTTTATAGAAATAGAGTAGGATAAGTAGAACCAATTCCCCAAACTCCTAAAAATTTTTGTAGGAAAAATATCTCCTTCACACTGTCCACACCAACTCAGTACTATGAAAACATTTTTTTCCTTTCATCTCTACAATGTGAAGAAAAAATAAAAATTGAAAGTTTGGTTCCCACATTACTTCAAGAATATAATTTTTTTTGTTAGATAAGGATCCCAAAATACTTCCTACAACATAGCCCCTACTGTTCCTTGTTTAGTCCAGATTATTGTTTTAAAGAAAGCAAATTAAACAAAGGTATTGGTGACACTGGACTGGAGTTCTCTGATGCAAAATTATAGATCTCTGGGGATCTTTCAAATATGTCTTACCTAGTTGCTATTTATCATCAAACATACCCAAATGTTTGTAGTGTGTGAATATTTTAAAACAAACCTAGCATAGTGTCTGAGTACAGAGTTAAGTCAATAGTTTGCAAACATCCCTTTGTTTCTTTATATGCATTTAGCTACTGCTATACCTTTTTCAATGAATGAAGCAGATCTGAGCACAAACAATAAAAGAAAGCAAAAATTACCAGGTTTGGACTTCACTTCACAGCTGGAAAGATTCTGTTGAGGCTGCCAGCAGGGGATCTTGCGTATTAATACCCTACCTGGAAGAGCTGACATGTTGAAAATGAGATTAACACCTTCCTGTTTTACATTAACTAAGGCTAAAGTGTCATTTGCCTTATCAGGAGAAAAAATTTAATACTGAAATGATGGGGTTGCAAACAAGGTATGGTTCTAAGAAAATGTTAAAATATGAGGTAGGGGTTTTGTGGTGGTGGTAGTGATTCTTTCAAGATAAATACCTGTACAAATAAAAGCCAGAATTATCAGGACAACTCAAAAGCTGAACATAAACACATGTAGCACAACAACTCCTTTTCAGGCCAATGCTAATTGACACAGTAAATAACTTGTCAGACTGCTTAAAAAATAAAAATAAATGAATACACTATGTCAAAGAGTACTGATGCTTAGGTATTTGTTGCCAATTCCAGACTAGCCTAGAAAGAGAAGAGCTAATATAAATGATTTATTCATTCAGATATAAGATAGCACTTTTTAATTCTCTCACTTCACAATTCATCTAGTTACATATTTACTAAAGATGAGCATTTAGATGAAAAAAATATTAAAAATTCTAATGTGAGGAAGCCTCAAAATCATTGTCATGTATAAGTGGGAATGAGGTGGGAGAAGAGGGCCAGGAGTGGCTTGACATCTCCCTCATCCAGACATGCTCAAAACAGGTACTAGTGGCCTTTTCTCAGGCTCAGAAAGCTGAGATACCATCCATACGTACATCATCTTCAGTTGATAGAGTCACTCTGCTGTGCCAGGCCCTCTTTTAGGAGTGACAGAGAAACCAGAAGGACAGATAAGTTCTTTGTGCTCCAGGCCTCCTGGCCTGGGTGCAGACAGACATCAACAGTGGCCAGAATACAAAACCAACTCCAGTGGGTGAGACAGGAAAGACATAAACGTCCTCACTAGGAGCCCTGGGGGAGGGAGAATAACTCTTCTGGGAGGATCTGGGAAAATTTCCTAGAGGAGATGTGGTGTAAGTTGGATCCCACAGAATGGGTAGGGTTTTAACAGGTGGGAAGGAAAAATGGTGGAGAGGACTCTCTAGGGAGAATGGACCAATTCATCATATTTTGACACCACGATCACATGGAGAATTATGGTGTAATAGACACCCAAAATATATCAGTGAAAAATATGTTGTTATGGAGATTATAGTCAGTAATCCACTTTTTTTGGGGGGGGGGGATGGAATGTCGCTCTGTCACCCAGGCTGGAGAGCAGTGGCGTGATCTCCACTCACTGCAACCTCCGCCTCCTGGGTTCAAGCGATTCTCCTGCCTCAGCCTCCCTAGTAGCTGGGACTACAGGCATGCACCACCATGCCCTGCTAATTTTTGTAGTTTTAGTAGAGACGGGGCTTCATCCTGTTGGCCAGCATGGTCTTGATCTCTTGACCTCATGATCCGCCCACCTCAATCTCCCAAAGTGCTGGAATTATAGGTGTGAGCCACCGCGCCCAGCCAGTAATCTACTTTTAAAAAAACTATATATGTATACTGAATATACAAGTGATAAGAAAGAGGAATAAAATCGGCCTTTATTCTGCTTGCTAAATGTCTACTATTCAAGTTTTAAGAATAACACACACTGGTAGCTATTGTTTCTATTCATTTCAGAGCTTCTAATTGCTGCTATGGGGTCTCAATGAGAAAGAAGGGAAGTGGGGAGGGGGCAATGAAAATGCATGAGATTTTCAGGAATGCCAACAATGTGAAGTTGGAATCCTACTCTAACTACTTTCATTCATTCTTCCAAAGGTGACAGTGGTCTGTTGTGTTCAAAATTAGCTGGAAGAGGACAAGCAGTTTTAAGGTAGCAAAAGGGAAGGCAACTTAATACCTCCCTAAGGAGAAACCACATGGACTGTGCTGGTGGAGAGGATAATAATAGCAATAATAATAATTTAAAAAAAAGAGTGTAGAGGTGGGGTGGCAAGGGTGGGGAAGGAGTTCTGATAACTTGGAATGAGGTGGGAGGAAGAGGTGGAGGTAACCTTTGCAGGTGTTCAAGGAGGATTTGTAAGGGATGCAAAAATAAGGACAACTGAAGCTGTGAGGCGGGATACAGGAACATATCCAGTGAGCTTCTAGGAATAATGGAGAGCACACATTGCATCATCAGGATCACTGAGACCCGAATCCTCTGGGGAAGTCATGTCTTTTTTGTACTAGATGTTTTGAAGCTTGAGCTGGGGCGGGGGGTGAGGCGGGGAGAGTGAAAGAGGAGGGGAAAATCACTGGGAAAAATTAAGCAGTCTGAAAGGAGGGTAAGATTATGAAGATAAATGTTTACATCTCTGCTGCTTTGTATCTCTTGAAATGAAACTGTTTTTGAATAGTGCAGCATCTGTACTGTAAGAACGTGGGCATTGTGAACAAATTGACTGCCTCAGATGATTTGACACATTTTGATTTCTGCTTAGGAAAATATCTGTTAATCCTATTAGATTGAGAAGGAGAGGGTCCTGAGCAGGAATGCAAAAGATCAAATCCTTCCCCATCTTGTGCACATTCTCCCAATGCCAAGGTATTAAAGTCTCAGCTATTTCCAAAGACCCGGTGCCTCATCCCTGACCTGCTTGGCATTATATCAAAATCCCTTCTTCTCCACCTTTCCATCCTTGCCTGGCACTAGCTAAAATCATGACAAAACTGGATGGCTGCCCTCTTTCTCTGGCAAGCTAAAGCAAAAAAGTGATCTTATTTTATGCTTTCCTCTTTATGTAGTTTTGCTTCCTTTCTTCCATCCTTCTTCCTATTCTTTTCTTCCTTCTCCCTCTCCCTTTTTTTGTCTTCTTTATGTGGTTTGCTGTTTGCTAATATCCAACTCCAGACCATTCTTTGTGTTTGGCAAAGGAAGCAGTTTTATTGTTTGGTAACTCCAGGGGGGATATAGTGTCTATGATGTTGTCTAGGCCAAACCTCCCCCAGGAAGGTTAACTACCTCTACCCTACTCTCAAAAGGGAAAGGATGGCAACCACACACTTGAGCACCAGCCATTCTCTTTCGTGAGAAAGTGGATCTGTTCCTGCCCAGGAGTACTTTTTCTTTCCACAATGGTGTAACTCAATATTGCAATGCAATTAATTTACTGAGATCAGGACCAGTTATCTGGAATCTGAATCTATAGAGTGCACATTAGGAATAAGGGCAACAGAAGACAATTTTTTTTTTTTTCCCTAACGACTTTCTGAGAAAAGGTTCTTCTTGGAGCGACACCCAAGTCTGATCAAAGGGTCTGTTCATCTGTCTCAAGAACCAACGCTGAAGCCCAGCATGGAGCTAAAAATATGCACTCACAGTCCTAGAAAATTGTATTCATTAAACTCTACCTACAGGTCCTCACCCAGAATCTGCTCTATGCCAAAGCAGCGTGCTGCTGTTAATCCTCCTTTATAGATTAGGCAGTAAAATAAAGAGGGTGGGGCTGAAATGCAGGGGAAGTCTGCACACGTGTTTAGAAAAGAAGAAAAGGAAAAGCACAGGGAATTCTTGTTCTCTCCTTCATGTTCCGAGTTGCCAGGGTTGTCCAGACACCACCGAGAGACACAGGGCTTTTTAGCGTTCACTGTATTTTCACTTCCACCGGGTAAGTGCTACATGTAAAATGGGAATTTAGAGACAAGATCAAATAAATGCCTTTCAAACTGTGGCACACTGTTATTTTTGGATCCCATCCTTCTTTGTGTGTTAAGAAGGAAATAATAATAATCATAGCTGACATTATTGAGCACTTACTATGTGCCAAGCACTGTGGTAAGTTGTTATTTACATAATCTCATTTCATTCTTCACGATCTCTGAGCTAGGTGCTTGTGTTGCCACCATTTTGCAGATGATGACATTACAGTTTAGAAAGGCAAAGTAACTTGAGCAAGTAAGTGGCAAAGCTGGGATTGGAACCCTAAGCTTCCAAAGTCTTGCTCATAACGTCTATGCCACAAATATGCCATCTCTAAATACTTCCCTTAAAAGTATGTTTTCTGGTTTTTATTTATGATTTTGGTGACTGCTCCTTAATAATAGTTCTACTATTATCTTAATCTTTACCATTTTCTGCAATCAAGTGATAGGATTCCTTGGAAGCTGGAAGTGTGTTCTTCCTCACCTTTGTATCCCCTGCAGCTCTTAAAGCAAAGTATCTTGCACAGAATAGGAGCTAAATAATTATGTGTTGAAATGCACTTTACATTATCTCTGTATCTAAATAAAACCCATCTAAACGAGTCCACTTCCCAAACATTGGGATTTTCCTCCTCTTTGTAGCCATCCCTTTCTTCTTGTTTTGCTTTCGAAAGGTTGATTTTGAACTGGAGGGACATTGCAGTTGTCTTGTCACTTAGCGGGATTTGAAAGTGAGAGTCTGTGTAGTGTTTTAGCCTGCCCTCAGCAATCAGGCCTCACACTCGCGAGGCTCTGATTGTAGGAGTTGCCTTATTTGCATTGATGAGGATGAGCCAGCTGCTAGAGCATACAGAACTGCACCTGACACAATCACGGAGTTCAGGATTAGCACGGGGAATCAGGAATCCACTGGGCTGGCTGCGTGGCAATCTCAGCCCTACGTTAGAGTCACTCATGCAAAATGACCCAAATTTGCAATGAGCACAATTAGCAATCCAAAGATGCATGTTAATTTGGGGGCCTGATATTTTCTTACATTTCCCTAAATTAAAAATAATAAATACATTCTTTCCTAGACAAGTCTGGACATGAAAACAATTCAGGGGATTATGAGTTTGTAAAAAATGTGCAAACCCCAGAAAATGTGGTTTCTTTGGGTAACCAGCCACTGCCCACCGCCCCCCCCCAAAAGTATTAAGTGTGGCATCAAATAGGGTAAGAGCTTTGTGGTATCATGCCCCTTTTTCAATCAGTGGAAAACAACTATTTACAAGGATAAAAATAATTATAGCTATAACAGGCAGAAAAGAAAAATTTAAGCATAAAAAAGGTTTTGATATTTTATATTATGTATTCATATTTCTGAGACTATGTTTGGATCACATATAACCACAGATATACTCAACTATTTCTGAATTTACTAAAAGTACAAGAGATTGTGTTGAATTTTTATTAAACAGAGTTTATAAATCAAATTGAACATTCTCCAACTCTGGGCTGTGTTTCCATATGTTTGCAATCTATAGGTATTGAAATGCTCACCTATACTTTAGGAAAAAAAAAAACCCACAACATTTTGCAAAGATTGAATAAATGATCATTCGAAGCAAAAGCATGCAGTTCAAAAGCTAAACCTCCCATTGGAGAACAGAAAATTTAATGAGCTTTTAATGGAATGCAATGCTCAGAGTAGTAAATTATTTGTTAGTTGACGATGCAATCAGCATGCTGATTAAGGTTGCTTGGTTTTTTACTAAACATTAACTGAATGAAAACGGGTAGTCCTTGTTCTGCTTGGGGGGCTTTAAGGAAGCAAATGGACTTTCAGAACAGAGATTGTCAATAAAGGTGAGTGCACTCCAGGTGTCATTTGAATATGATGATAAAATACTAGTGATAAATATTTAAAAGCATTTTAAATCCACAATGTTCGCCTAGGGTATTATGGACTCTGTTTAAAGAAACAGTGGGCCTTAGCAGGCCTAACAACAATCCCTCTATCTCTCTCTAGAAAGAAATATCTAGATCTGCTTTCTTTTATTGCAAAAGAAAAAAGAGGGGTGGGTATGCTTTGAAAATATGAACCAGCATGGATGCAGAGACCAGGAACGATTGGGAGTTTGGAATGTAAACCTAAAAAGAGACAAAAAGGACAAAAATCAAAACAAAGAAAAAATATTCTGACAGCAAATAAAAGAGACATCTGTTTCTCTGGATAGATTAAGATAAAAATTTAATTAAGCAGTTTCAATATTCCAATGTTTAAAAATAATTGCTATTAGAATATATATATTGAAATTTATAAATGATGGCATTCTGAGGGCAAGAAATATTGTGATATTGGAGTTATATTCTGTCTAATTTAGAGGGTCTGAAAAGGAACAAAGAAAAAGAACAAAACTTGGAAATACCTTATGTAATGCTTATTTTTGTTGTTAGATTGTTAATACAGAATTTATTTTAAAAATTATTTACTATATATTAATCGATATGTACATTAGTCATAAATTATTGATTTTGAGAGAGATTTTGTTACTATTTATACTGCCAGATTTATTTCTCTCCCAAAAGAGGGATTTTTTGTTTGTTTTTCTCCCTACCAATTGAAGAATTGTGGGTTTGTAGGTTAATTTTCTTTGAACAGCTACAAAGTTCTTTTTCTATAAATCCCAATTAGTTTCATTATCGGTGATTCTCTGGCAATGATCAGGTACCCTTAAAATCCGATAAATAACTACCTCTCACTTTTAACTATTCCTGTTTATGACCCAAGAGGTTAAAAGCCTTTGACTGGCATTTGACTTCTGACCTCATATAAATGTTATCTTATCAGTTCCTGCTTGTTAACTTGTATTGAGTGCTTGTCCCTGATGGCTTTTAGATAAAGGGTTGTGGGGGTTTTTCCTTTTTTTTCTTTTTAATATATTTCCTGTAGGAACTAAACCATTTGCTTTGTTCTTTGCCTAGTGCAGTCAAGTCTGCTCAGTAACCTGCTATAAATCTATGAGAAAGAGCCAAATATGCTTTTATTTATTTCCTACATTATTTTTAGTTTAGCTTTATGGGTGGAATTTTATGATAAAAATATATTTATTATAATTAATAGTAATAATTACTAGTGATCTTAATCTTTTAACCTGTTTGTCAGGAAACTGGTTAGCTTAGTATTTTCTCTTTTTAAAAAAATATTAACAATTTAAAAAATTTAGCTTTGCATTTTGCACCAGCATGAGATGAATTAGAGAGATAATTTATGGAAATCTTGTCTCCCCAGACTTCAGAAGTCTGGCTAATGAGAGAGTCATCAGTAAGATATATCTTTTTTAAAACATCGAATCCAGACCATGAACTGTGCATTTTCTAACCTTTGGGGAGAAAGGTGGTGGCCTGGCGCCTTCCTTTGCCCTTCTGTCCTAAGAATTAAGAAGGATTTTGGCCTTTTATTCCATTTGCAGCTGTGTGTGTTGTTCACACATTCAAGTGTGTATGTGTGTGAGTCTAGTCACTATGTACAAACCTAAATACATTTGAATGTTTGCATTTTAATCCCTTTCCATACCTCGATGGCATCATGAGGGTATTCTAGGCAGATGTTGGTGCCTCAGAGGCTGCCTCATTTGCAAATGACCTACAATGTGATTTCTAAACAAAATATTACATTAATTTTCATGTGGAAAACAGGCAGTAAGGAGGGGGAAGAAGGAAGAGGCAGCCATCTTGGAGTCGTTTTGCCTTTTAGCCTCATTCTTTCGCCTCCTAAGGCTCGACAGTTAGAATATTATCTTTATTTTTAATTGGCCCTCAACATAAAGCAAGAGGCATATACAAGAGACCTTTGTATTCATGTTTAGAGTAGCAGAAAAGTTGTAACCTCTTTGGACTTTAAATAATAACTGCTACTATAGCCAAACTACAGCTATTATTCTCTAAACTTCTAAATAAATATACATATAAATGAAGCATATGCTACAGCTTGTAAGAGACCTGTACAAAACTTATTAAGGGAAACAAATGTCTATTTGGACCATTCATTTACTGCTATCTAAAGAATTAATATGGCAGTAAAGTTATTTGCCCTTCCTCCTCCCCATTCTTTCTTTTCTCCCCAAACACATACTCACATGCACGCACATAAACACACGCATTCAGACACCCCCACTATGGAGAAATGGCAACCCTGGAAACTTTTTTTAAAAGAGGAATTCCCTTTCTCTTAGATCATGGGTATTTAAGAAAGAGGGAGAGAGAGAGGAAAAAAAAAACAGCTTTTATGTTTTATTTTAATTTTCTGTGTGTGGAGAGCTGCTATGGCTCCATAATGTCCCAACCCTGCTTTCATCACGCTCATATTCTGGCAACACACAGGTTTAATGCAATTTGTCCTAACTTTTCATTTCAACCATTGCTTTTCTCAAAGTGGTCAGAGTTTAAAGACTGCAAAAGCAGAGGGAAAAGAAATACCACGGCAGGGGGAAAAAAACAAACCAACCCCCAAACTGGTGCTGGTATTCAGTGCATTGACACATTCTCAAATGTTTTCTCTGTAGTTATAACACAAAAGCGCTTTCTTCCCTGTTTTGATGTGTTAAAGACGGAAAGAGAGAGGACACTTCGAAGTGGTAAAATAAGTATTTGGAAAGCACAGGGAAAGTATTTCTCCTTTGAATGTCCAGAATGTGTCAATAATGTGTAGATACTCTACCATTTAATATTAATTAAATTTTAAAAGATGGAAAAGAGATGAAAAGTTAAATTTAGGCACATTGTCTCTCATGTGCTGAACTTTTAGCTATCAATGTTGCCTTCTGTTTTGCATAATTAGAAGTGCATCCAAAGCCAGTCACTTTACTGTGTGTAAAATAAGGATAACAAGGATGCTAAGTCTCCCTGAGAAGGGTGTGAGTGGATCAATAATACATTATTGTTTAATTTTGACATTTGGCAGAAGAAACCATAAACTTTTACTCCTGTAATGTCAGTAATCTGAACTAATTTTCCTAGGCAATATTATTTGCAGATTGTTTTACTGAGTGAAACAAATAAGAATTTGAAAGACAAAGATGACCTGATTCTTAAACACTGGCTCCTAGTCTAAGGACCAAATTCTCTGAGTTGAATCCCAGAGTCCTTCACAATTGTACTGTCTACCCTGGCTTTTTAAAAAAGATTTTAAAAGGTAAGCTAGACGATTTCAAAACTGATGAAAGTTATGCCACCATTCTTATTTATATCTAATTCATGTTTTAATATATAGTCAGAAGTTTTAGTAGACCTAGAGTACAAAGAAGTGTTTACTTAAATCAGTTTCTAAACCAGTAGAAACTAACTTCCCCAGAATATTTTTGATGTAATCATTTTAAGTCATTGTAATTAGAAGAACAATAAGATGACGAGAAACCAAGGCCCTCGGTTTTTCTATATGGCTGTATCATCCAGCTTCATAAAGTTACTTAATGATGTATTTTAAAATATTGTTTATGTGAATGTAAACTTACCCTAATTATATACTAAGAAATGTAGTCCATTTGATTTTTTCCCATTCCTTGCCTCAAAAATAAAACCTGCTCTGTTTGGAAAAAGCTGAGGCTTCTGTGATATCATGGACCTTTTTATATTTCAGCAAGGAAGTGGAGGTCATGGAGTCAAAAATATCAAAATTTTCAGGACCCAAGTTATTGCTGTAAGGTTTTATCCTTTCCTTTGTGAAGGCTGATGCAGATGGATTTCTAGTTTCCTTTCGTTTCTGTCCTCTTGTCTATGTGTTTTCTTTATTTGTATAAATTGCATTGTCCTTTCTATAAGAATGTTTGAGCACACTCTCCCTGATAGATTCTCATTCTCACTCCTCTCAGCTTGTTTGAGATTTAGAATGGGGGTGCTTTTCCTTATTTTAAAAGCTTTGCAATTTTAACTCCGAGAGCCAAGACTGGTTTTCTATCCATCGGGACCTGCTCAAAGGTCACCCTCAAGATCATAAGCCATGTTCACATCCTTCTCATGGGAAAATGATAAAATAATATCCACAGGCATCTGATACTAGGGGCATGGCCTGGACACACACCTTGCCCTCTTCCCCTTGACCTCTCATCTGCCCTGAAGAATGAATACATCCATCCCCAAAGTTGATGCTTCGAAGTGACCAGTCAGATGCTAGCAGGTCAGCTGGCTATCCTCTTGGATAGAGGGTCCATAAATTAAAGAAATGTTGGTGTGGTTGAAAGAGGAAGGTAGTCCAGCCCAAGGGAAGCCACGTAAATCTCTCCTGGAGCTTTGTTCCCAGTAGGGAGTGGGGGTGAGAGTTGGGGTAGCTGGGGGCTGTGGGCTGTTATTAATGCCCTGGCCTCCTGCAGTGGGTGCTAACTTGTTGTGCATGAGAGCTGCCACCATCCTTCCCAAACATCGGGCGCTTGGAAAAGTCAAGCACAGTTGAGCCCTGATTTTCATTTAATAGTCAAAACCAAGATGCATTTGGGCTATGATGATAGGACAGCTCCCTTGAAAAGATTATTTGAACTACAAAGGCATTCATTTAGGGCTAGCAATGTTGCAAAAGGGCCCGCTAGAAATTAGCAGCCTGTCCTGGTATTTGGAGAGCAAGAGTGACAACTTATTGGAAGTTCTCAAGGAATCATTTATATTTCACACTCCACTAGGCAGCTGATTTGAGATTGTCTGTTAGCATAACAAAGGCTCTGAGCCTGTGAACTTCAGAAACCTTTCGACCTCTTAGCTGCTGGCATGAATAGCCCCCAGTCCTGCCTATAGAGATCTCCCAAAGCTCCCCTGTTCGTGGCTAAATTGTTAATCAGGGTAATTTAATATAGTTTTCAATATGCCTCATCTCTTATTGGGAAAGGTATTCACAGCTTCCCTACCCCTGAAAAAAAAAGTTCTTTTATTCAACTGTGAGAGGGGCAGCTGCAGACAGACCCCCATCCCTTGCTTCTCCCCCCAATCCTTCACAGCCGCAATGTTCTGAGCAGCAACCATAGAGAAGGGCCAGAAAGAGAAACTCAGAACGACGATCCGATCCCCTGGCATGCACTCCACCCTGAACCTGAAACTCCAGCCTATTTATGCTGGGAACCGCCAAAACAAAAACCCAAGGCTCAACCATAACTGAAACCTCAGAGTCACACACACACACACACACACACACACACACACACACACGCCACACCTCCTTCTCCACCCTCCCTTCACCAACACCCTTCCCCTCCCCCCTCATCTCCCAACTAAGCTTCTCTTGTGGTTCTGGATAAAACGCACCAGACCCCAAGGCCTGCTAATTTTCATTTCTCTCACTCTGTCCAGACAGCCCACACCGTCCTGCACGCTCCTTCACACAGTCACACTCGGCCTGGCCCCTGCATCCACTCCCAGTGTCATATACACTTGCTCTCGCCTGCTCCCTCGTACACTATCAATTCACATGTACATTAGTTAGCTGAAAAGAGCCGGAGCACAAATATATTCATTTTAATCCAGTTAAGACCTAAGAGGTCTCATAGGATATTATTCAATAGTTTGAAAACTAAGTATAAAACTCAGATTTTGCTACGCTGTCTCATCTCACAGAGGCCTACAGTATGCCTTTCTTTCACTTTATACCATGTATGTATTCTAAAAAAGTAAAATAAAAGCGAATAAAAAAACAATCACAAGCAAAATACCCAGCTTCCGGCAGGCACTATGCTCAAATATTATTATCTTTTTAATGACTGTTTCTAGCACCCATGTGCACATCAGAATAGCAATTTTATACAAAGAAAGAAAAAGTATGAAGTCACTAATTACATTTTTAAAAATTAAAAATAAAAGGATACAATCTCTTAAACTTATTTTCTCTTTCTTTTCCACGTGAGCATTTTAAGGCATCTCCAAAGCATATCTGAGTGTTTCTGGATTGCTTTGGTTGTGGTTTTCTGTGTAATTGGTGCTCTGTCTTTGTGCGAGTTGAGACTCTGTGTATTGCTTCTTTCTGGAACAGCCATTTCTCGATTGTGCCCCGTTTTGGTTGGTGTGTTTGTCTCTCAGCCTCCTGAAGTTGGATAAAGGCAGGATGTAGTGCCTGAAGTATTTTCTTTGATTTTTCTTTAGTTAGAGTAGTCCCTGATGGGGGTTGGGAGATTTCTTCACTCACTTGGGTTCCTAATCTAGAATCTCAAAACTGCTGGGAGGTGGGAGACCAATTTCTATTTACAGCATCAAGGAAAGGATTATTAAACCTCCAAAATCAGAAGTACAAACATAGATTTACACTTAATAAAACAAGACAAAACAAACAGCCCAGCTTCTTTCCCAAAATATTTTTTTTGGAATTAAAAAAAAGATTAAAATATAGGTTTACTGCCCAATTTTAATATCTAAACAATGCCCAGAGGTGACATGTTAAAACAGAAAATAAAATAAATGTATCTGTGGTTATATTATATGGTAGTCCTAAAGTCTGAATTTTCCTTTTTTTTAAAAAAAGGAATCTGACAGTTTTAATTTCAACATTGTGGAAGTTTTTAGATTATAAATGTTTTTGCCAATAATCTGTGTATTATTCATTTTAATCGTGTCCCTTTTGGTTTATTCGGTTTTGTAAGTAGTGATTTCCATTTTCTCAGTGTTTTAAACCAAAATATTTAAAAAATATTAATTGATAGTTATTATAAATTTGTGGGTAAGTATGGCTGGTTTCTTTTATAAAAAGCCAAAACTATGAAGTTGTTCATATATAAATATCACAATTTCAACTTTCGTAAGGTGTTTAGAGTAAAAAAATTATGGCTTTAAGCACAAGAAAGAAAAAATACACAATTTGCCTTTTTTCAATGCTTTTGCTTAACATTTTTTTCATTAGGTTTTTTCCTCATTAGAATTTATGATCCATGTCGATCATTACACTTTCACATCTCTGATTTCTGTTAAATTTTCTGACAGAGGCTAATAAATATAAGGGAGCAAAAAGGCCTATTTGCTTTCATCTAAGGTGCTGAATATTTTCAGGTTGTTTGTATTTGCATTGAAATCTTTTCCATGTTCTTAATTTAAATTATTACAATTTGATTGAAATTAATTCTATTTGGAGCTAAGATGTAACAGGGTTTTTTTTTTTTTTTTTTTTTTTTTTTTTTTAAGGAATTAAACAATGTGATTTCGCTAAATTACAACGTTTTCTTTGGCTTGAGCCATCTAACACCCTCTCCAACATGGCACAGTTTGGGCTTCATATTTGTGGAACAAGAATGGTTGGGGGGAGAAGGATGTATATTTGGAATGGTGTTTGACAGGGAGAATGAACGCAGACACCAGAACAATTATATTACAATCCCATTGGGAATGCCAGCACCAAATTTAGCCAGACTGATGGGGTACTGTCTAGACGGTCCCTTTTGTGTATCAGCTGTTTTTTCCCTGCTTTATTGCACTGCCTGAATGTGTGAGTTGAACATGCATATGGATCCCAAGCATAACCATTCCTGCAACCATACATTGCTATTAAACTTCTCTCATTTGGCTAGGAATCAAAGGTTGTGTATTCCTACTATATTCCTTTACAATATTTTGTAATTAAAATGCAGCTTCCAGATTAGTGGCTTAACAAAGGTCATAAGACAAAGTAGAAGGTGCCTACGCTCTTTCTTTACATGAAGAAAATGTACAAATGTACTAGGTAAACATTTCTATCTTCTCAAATATGTCCACCTCTTTTCTATAGAAGTAAAAAGAAACCAGAAGGAAAGGAATTAAAACAATGAGAGGAAAGAGGCACAGTACATGTAAATTACCACCTTTCTTTTTGAAAAGGGCAAAGGATAGAAAGAAAGAATATTTATTTAATGTTTACAGTGTAATTAACGGCAGTGTGTGCTTTTCCTTTTTTTTTTCTTTTCTCCTCTTTATTTGGTAAACCAAATGGAGTTCAGTAATCAGTTCTTGTGAAGTCTTAGAATGGATTTTCAAACTCTTTTAAATACACGCTTGCACAATTGCTTTTGTGTTGTTGAGCATATAGGAAATCCTAGAGACATTTCAGATCTAGGCAACTGTCAGGATTTTGTTTTGTTTGTCAAGATGGTGCAGGAAGGGTAGGGCTTACTTATATATGAATACAGTATCCACATAAAACATTCATTGTTCAAAGGAGCAGAAATGTACCCCTAAATAGGAAGCTCACTCCACGGGTGATGGGTACTAAGGTTGGATGCCTTTGCTAACAACCAAGAATTTGAAACGAACTCAAATTCATTATTACAATTAGAAAGTAAGAAACAGAATAATGCATTAATATTAATGAATGTAGGTATCAGATCCGCCTCTTTCTGTAAAAGGTTTATCAGCAACTTTTGTCTACAGTCACCAAAAATTGAAAGGTATGAGAAATTGGAATTCTACAGGATGTAAGTCATTATAAATAAAATTATTGTCTTGTAGTAGGATCCAAAATGAATCCACTGTTTCAGGAAACAGGACCCCACATTTCACAGCACAAATAACTTTAGTTAATATGTACACACAAACTTTGTTTGGAAAAGGAATTCGACTTTCCATTTGCTGAAATTGTTTTCCCTTAGCAAAGAGAAGAGCCAAAAGTTTTACCATAAAGAAAAAAAATCAAGGTTAAAAGTGATAAAAAAAAAATTTGTATAGTTATATCCTTGTTTCATGCATTAAATTTTGTCTGACTAAATGGTAAAATTTAGATTTTTTAAATAATAATTTTCTATGCTTTTCTGCTGAAATTTAATAACTACCATGTACTATGGACAACGAAGATTTTATTCATCTTTTGAGGACTAGATATTGAAGAGAGGTCTGTAAGAAAGAGAAAGTAAATTGTATTCCCAATTTTACTGAACAGGATAAAACAAGAAGTGATCTATTTTTTGGTTTGAAACATTATATCAGCAAATCAACAATCATAAAATATGACCAGTGACACAGGATTGGGAAAATTCCCTGACTGAAAGAGGGGAGGAGATTGAACAAATGACATTAAACATGGAGACCTTGAGTAGGCACTTGTAGGCACTGGTATTAGCAATCTCTGAGGCCTAACTTTGGTACTATTAAGAAAAAATATAACCAAAGGCAGGGGCAGAGAGCAAAAGAAGCCAAGACTGAGAAATAGAGAAAGCAAGAGGAAAATGGTGGTGGGTGGGTGGGTTGGGGGTGGGTGGCATGCAGGGGTAGTGAGAGAGAAAGCAAGAAAAGGGGAGCAGAGAATGAATATTCTAAGCATTGTTTTAATCTAAAACAGAGACGCTTCCAGGAGAATGAATTTCAATGGAGCTGAGCCAAAAATAATTATAGAGATTTTCTTGTTTTGTTTTGTGAATGAAGAGCATCTCTTTTCTCTGGAGATGCGAGAGTGAGAAAAAACCAGAGCCAAGAGATTGAAGTGATGCCCCTCTGCCCCTTTACTTCCACGCACCACAGTGGCAGACCTTTCTTTCTTCCCTTTTCCAAAAGCTATTGGCACCGAATTGTGCTAGGAAGAGAGGGACGTGGCAGCAGCCCTCAAACCTTAGCTGGATTTTCTATTCTAACAATAGCTTGTTTACTTGATAAGGCTGAAGTATTGAAATTGGAAGCAAGATTGGTGGTGGTAGGGGAGCGGTGGGTGGGTAGGGATACATAGTTTAGGTTCTAGAAATAAAATTGAGCTATTTACAACTAAGAATATTCCCCTATTTGAGATACTTGAAACTTCCTTTGGGGTTTGTTTTACCAATTATATTTGTTTCCTTGTTTTTCATCATCAATAGCAAGCTACTAAAGGAAATAAAGTATTCTCTCAATTTTCCTCCATTTTCTCTGTGATGTAAAATCTTCATCTTGGAACATTTTTACAGGGAAAAATTGTCATTTGTTAAAATAGCTTGAGCTATGACTGAATTGTTGTGAAAGCAATATAATATACTCTTCATGAAAGCAGGAATAAAAGGCTTTATACTAATATGAAATACACAGGATTGGAGGAGAAACCCACTAACATTAATAGACTTTTGTGACAGAGTAATCATAAACAACTCAGAATTAATACCTAAAGACTATTAATTTTCTTAAGTTAAATTGACTTACATAAAAATCACACCAGTAAGTACTGTCAGAACCTGGATATTCTCTCCAAATCTCTTATTTTAGGTGTTATGTTGTGTTAAAGACCCTGTTGTCATTTTTATCATTCAGACATATTAATTCTACAAGTAGGCTTAAGGTATCACTTTTGTCTTTGTGTTGCCTGAGGTTTTTTTTTTTTAAAGCAATATATTTCAGAAACTTAAGAACCAGTTCTTTTCCTCTACATCATATTTTACAACTTGTAAAAATTAACATTTATTCTTATAAATATTTGACCTGCTAAGTTTTAACAGTTTAGTGACCCAGTAGAAGAACAGCATAGAGAGTTGTAAATTTAATGGCTTAACACCAAAACGACCTTGATATGAATTAAAAACAAGAAAAAGTATTTATGCTATATTTGTAGCCAAGATTATGGATAGGCTTAAGGATAAACTCAGAAAGTAGCAAAACTAGATATATTTTCCTTTAAAAGTTTTACAGCTGAAAATTGTTTTTCTGTCAAAGAACTATTAACATATATAGTAGTTAGCAGTAAAGATATATGATTTTATTACGTAGATACTTTTTTTATTTTTTAAAGATGAAAAATGTCTTCATGTACGTGGGACTTTATTTAGGGATTTCCAAACATGTTTTAAATGTCACTGTGAATATATTGTGTAAATCTGTGAATATGAGCTTTATGAATCCACATTTAATTTAATTAATCATATTGATTCACTTGACATTTTTCTCCTCCTGAATCCCTCCTCCCCGCTTTTTTTCATCTCTCTATTAAAAGCATTTCTTTCACAGTAGTCGACTAATTTTTGAAGTAGATTTTACAAAATAAAACTGACAATGGTTTTTGAAGAACTTTTAAAAGCATTCAACTTATATATTTTTTTTTTGGAGTGGTTAAATGAGTATTTAAGAATTCAAAGTACTTAATTACACTAATCTTAACATTATATTTAAAAACCCAATCCCCCTAATGAGTAGATCTACTTTTTAAAGAGAACAATTATTAATAATCACTATGCTGTATGCCAAAATAAATGTATGAAATTAGCAACAAATATTTATTTTTCCAAGTTTTTAAAGAAAACATTACCATTTTAAAAATCAAATAGCTTGCAAAATAGCAACAGATTTAATAATTTTTTTATTCAAAATCTCAGTAGATACAATTTCAGAATTTATGGTTGGTTATGCTGTATCATTTAAATTGCCAAGAGAAAATGTTAGTCTGCTAAAACATTTAGAATATGATACATAATAATTTGTTATTAATGACAATGTAATATATCACACTAACATGTGTATTTACTATCAAGCTCTACAACTGATTAGAAAATGAGGCGATAAAGATAGATTTACAATGAATACATGTCCCAAAGATATTAATGATAATAACTAAGCAAAAATGAATACAGATCCTTTGGTATGTGCACCAGGGTTTCTATATTTCACAAGAATATACAGATATATGTATACAGGTATGTGCAATATAGATAGATTTGTCATTATTTTAACATTGATCATCATATAATAAAATGGATATTTAAAGGTTCTATCTTGACCAATTCCTTTCTACACCCAAATTACTAAACCAGTTTTAGAGTTTAGTAACTCAAATTACTAAACGCAGAAAAGTTGCATTTCACTTGAAAGCAACCATGGAAATTGCACCAAAGGTAGTCTTATTTGTTTGCTCTTTTCATTTTGTAGTGGTATGGAGTCCAGTATATGGCTGTAGGGAGGAGGAAGTAGCAAGAAGCAATGAAAGGATTAGGATGGAAACTTCCTCGAGCTTCACGGGCTTGTTTGCTGGCCACAGATGCCATTATGGTATATAGATAAGATATGCTTAATATTAAGACTTTAAAAAGAGCCTCCACATTCCTGAAAATTCTGAGGCAAAGCTGAACCTCTTTCTTTAGACCGTATACTTCATTCCCGTTGGCCCAGGAAGCCTGGCTAAAGATAGTCTCATCCAGCTCACACGCTTGGGTTTTGTCATTTCATGTCATAACCTCCACATTCCTTAAATGTAGTTTAAAAATGTGTTAAACAGAAATGCTGATATAAGCCTAAATGCAGCTGTACTTGCTGTTTCTGCTCTAACTTCATTCATGGTAGTGGATTTAGTTAAAAGGGCCCAGAACAACCATGCTTAACAGTAAGGAAGCAAAATCCTCTTGGCTTCAATGAGGGTTAGGTGTACGTAAGAGCAAAATGAACATTAGATATTTGCGACAAATACCTTCTGTGGAAATGTACACATTTCATTAATGTCCTCTCTAATGTATAGAAAAATATGCCACATTATGAATAAAGCCCCGTTTGCTTTTTTCCTATATTAAATGCTATTATATGTATCTTGAACATATGGAATATGCAGTAACATTTATGATAGTAATAGCTGACACCAAATAAGAACTGTTAGTGATCCTTGGTGTCTATTTAATCATAATCAAGGACTACCTGGTAAGCATTAAGTGACAATAAAGGGTATTCTTGCTAAAATATTATATGAGTGGGTAATAGAGAAAATGGTCACTTAGACAGAAAAGTCAACAGAAAATAGCAGTAATTATATGTGCCTTGTACATGAGCATACTGTATTACATTCAATGTACCATTGTACAATGTGCTATTACGGGGGGAAAAAAAAAAACAAAACCATGGTACCTCTCTTTGGTGATACAGCTGCATTTAGAAGTTTCCCAGAGCACAACATTTAGCTTTTCCAAGTGCTTTTTTGGTAGAATTTCCCCTCCCAGTTAAAAACTGGTTTTCATCACACAACTGCATAATTATTTTTCTACAACTAACTATAATTACTTGTTTTGTGTATCTCTACTAGAGGGATTCAGTGTTTGCTGTTCTACCTCATAAAATGTATCTGTATTAGAGGCATGTGAAAAGGAGTATTGACCTTATATAATATATTGCTATATTGGTAGGGGCACACAGCTCTAATTCTTTGTAAAGGGCACAAAAGTCTATATTGCTTTGAGTTTTCCTTTTTGAATGCTATGTGAGTTTTCTGACTAAAGCATAAAATTGAAGGTATCTGAAGACAAGAAACTTCACAACATGGAAATTACTTAGTACACAAAGAGACTTTCTCTCATATAGAGATACAATGGGTAACTGAATAAAAAAGGCTGTTGGAGGGATTTGTTGATAGTGGCATCATAGAAAACTCTGGAATCATTGATTGTGAGATTTGTCAAGCCAGAAAATCAGACACTGATTTTAAATCATTCAAGAATATGTAATCATTTTATGTCATTCACAAAGCTCTCCACAAATAAAAATAAAATTAAGCCCCTCCTGCCACAGTCTTCTTTTATCTACAACAGTTGTTCTCTTTCTGTCTTTTCCTTCCAACTCCCATTTGTCTATCGTACTTTTTTCTTTGAAGTTCTCTTTAATCCTTGCTTTCCGATGTCCCTCCTTAGTCTTACTCACCAGTGACGCTGATAAAAATAAATAGTCTATTTAAAACAGATGAGTCAAAGCCAAAAAATAAATGACTGGTGTGTACCTTACTATTATTTTTAAAGTAAAACTACACCTGTGGCATTGTCTTAAATTTTTTGTATAATTTTAAAAACAAACTACAAAGAAAATGGAGGAGAACTGAAGTACTGTTTAATGTCTCTGAATTTATTTGTAAATATACATAATGTTAAATGCAGTGAAGCCCTAGTGAGACTACTTTTGTGCTTACTGATCCCAGGGTGCAGAAAGAATTAGCTTATCCAGGAAAACTCAAAGTCATAATTAGTCTTGTGAGTTATAATAATCGGGTCTCATCCTGCATTTCTTTCTCATGTGGTACTCCCAGTGGGAGTTCTGCATGAAAAAGGACTACGGGATTGGGCATTAATAATGTTATACCTGTGAAATATGAGCATTTTCCTACAGTGCCAATCAGTAAAATTAGAAATCTGCCCCATCTTGGTCTTACTTCCTTCAGTTAAAAAAATAACATCAATATATATTTTTCCAATTCCAATAAAAACCTCTTAGTTTTTAAAATGTCTCTTGAAATTAGAAAATAAAAATGAGTTTATCCCCTAACTAAATATATCTTTTACTCTTAGCTTAGTTATAAGTATTACTGTAATTAATTTTTGTTTAAAATAGTTAGTAACACCTAAGTTTTACATGGTTTCCTCAAACAAACAAACAAAAAAATAAGTAAGAAAAGAATCAATGAAACTCAGTGGAAACCTATCTTTATTCCCAAGGATCTCAGATAAACTTGCAATACTTTTTCCTAATTTGGCTATTCAGGTCTCTCAAACACTGTTGACTGACTAAGCTGACCAATCCAGCCTAAATTAAAGGGGAGAAAAAGTGCAATAGCTTGCAAACCCTAAGATGTTGACATTTTGTGAAACAGAAATATTCCTTCGAAGAATTACATTATGAGGAACTGCCAACTAGGATTAGAAAAATAGGCTAAATGGAATAGTAGTTGTACACCCATCTAAAGTTCAACACTGCACAGCTTAATAACTCTAAAAATTTAGACAATAGTCCATCGACAAGTGAATAGATAAACAAATCCTGGTATAGTCCAACAATGAAATATTACCCAGCAATGTAAAATAATAAACCACGAATACATTTTACAACATGGAAGAATCAACATAATTATTCTGAGTGGAAGATGCTAGACAAAAATGAGTACAAATCATTTATGTAACATTCTAGGAAATTCAAACTAACGTATAGGGACAAAAGCACATCAGCAGTTATCATTGGGGAGGGTCAGGAGGCAGGAATTACAAAGAGGCATGAGGAAACTTTGGGAGGAGTGATGGATGTGTTCATTATCTTGATTGTGGTAATGGCTTCACAGGTGTACACATAGAGATACATTTAAACTATATAGTTAAATATGAGCAGTTTGTTACATATCAATTTTACCTCAGTAAAGCTGTTAAGGCCCAGCATGGTGGTTCACATCTATAATCTCAGAACTTTGGGAAGCCGAGGTGGGAGAATTGCTTAAGAGCCAGAGTTTGGGACCAGCCTGGGCAACATAGCAAGACCCCATCTCTGAAAAAAAAAAAAAAAAAAAAGAAAAGAAAAAAAAGAAAAAGCCAAGCATGATGACAGGTGCCTGTAGTCCTAGCTACTTAGGAGGCTAAGGCAGGAGGATCCCCTTGATTCCAGGAGTCGAAGGTTACAATGAGCCACATTTGTGTCACTGCACTCCAGCCTGGGTGACAGAGCGAGACTTTGTTTCTAAAATAAGTAAATAAAGCTGTTAAGTATAAATGGACCAACTAAAATGGATATAGCAACCAATCAGAATGGATGCCAGCCAGTAACCAAAAATTTCAAACCATAAGTTTCAGAGTTATCTGGGACCATGAATAGTTGAATGTAAAGAATTTGGGGATTCAGACTGCCCTCTTCAACCCCTAGTTGATGTTTATGAACTCTGTTTTAACTTAAAAGCTTTTTCTATTTTTTCCTGCTAAAAAAGGATACAGTCTTGAATGCGGTGAGCATCACATTTTAGATTCTTTCTCTAGCAGTGCTACAAACTGTGTGACTTAGGGCAGGTGACTAATGTCTGAATATGACCAGACAATCGTTCGAGGCAGAGGTAAATTGAAAGATTCTTTTTTCTAGAGAAAATAGAATCTCTCCATCAAGCATTTTGACTTTACAGTTTGTGTTTTTTTTCCACAACATCTCCAAAGGTTTTTCTCTTCCCTCTCTTTACCACCACATGTGTGACAAAAACGGAGTGGGGGTGTTCACTGGAGGATGTTGTTAGTCAAACAGAAATTCCCTGAATATATTTGCCTATGGTGGATATCACTATGTAAGCTGATAAATTTCAGTTTGTTTAAGCCAAAAATTTATTAAAATCCACAATAAGGTGCAAAAACATCGTATGGAGACTATCCTGAAATGAAGCACTAATAACTGATTTACCTAATAAAGTGTCTTGTTTGGTACAGAGCACATAACTGAGATAACTCCAGGTTGTTATTTTTATTGTTCTATTTCTTACTTACAACGAAGTTTTTAGGTGCGTAACTTGAGCTAGATCAGTCCCCATCTTAAGAGAGAAGAAAATAATTTGTAAGAACCTCAGGGACTAAGCTAAAAGTCAATAAACATATGGGAAAAAAGACTGGAAGCAAATTGAATACATGTGCAAATTGACATTTTACCAAAAGAACATAGTTAGAACTTTAGGTTTATTAAGCATATGTCAGTAGAATTGAAACCAAAATCTATTTAGCAAGTGGAATGTATTTGTGAATACAGAAATACATGTATTTTACATTACCTGAAAAGCACATTTTTCCATATTATGACTTAAACTTATCCTGATGTTAGAGATATAATATTTTAAATGTGTTGATGAAAACATTTTTATTTAGAGAATTAGGTGTATTTTTGTTTTGTAAAATGTTTGTCTTTTTGCCTGGGTCAATCCTCATACCTCATAATTAGATTTCTGCATATAAGATTTGCAATAAGAAAAATGTATCATTGACCTTGGACATGAACTTCTAACTGGTCTTATGTTGATGTGTTGATCTCCTGCATGTTAAACCTTTATACAGTAGGTATGGTTATAATCTTTGTTCTGAATGTTTTATCAAAGGGGAAAAAAATGAGAAAGATTCAATTTCTTTTCCTTTTCCTTTGTACTTTGCTCATGTCTTCTGTTTCCCTTTTTAGTGTGTTCTTTCCTCTCACCTTCCTCCACTCCTGTCACTTCATTATTTAGCTAATGATTTTTTTTCTTCTATTAATGTTGGTCAATGACCCAGACATTGTCTTCATTCTGAAGTGAAATTGATTTAGGCAAGTCCTCTGAACTATTCCTTGACTATGCTTAGAATTAAAGAGCTCTTCAGATACATGAACTATTCCTTTTTGTTCAGTATCTGTGATATTGTTTTCTTTTGTTTAATCTCTTTGCTCAGGATTTTAACTAGGACCAGTTCAGTGACGAAGGAATTCAAAAGACTTAAGAGATTCCACCACTGCCACCCCACCTGATTTCTGATGTTCCATATAATCCAATGAAACAAATACACCTCCTTTCCCTTCAGACTATGTGAGAAGGGATCCAAAACCAAGCAGTTTGGAAGTCAGTACACAGAGTTTGCCCTGTGCTTGGCTTCCTAGAACTAGGGACTCTTGCTAGAAAAACTCAAAGGGGCCTTTGGTGTTGAGACGAAGATCTCTGTCCAAGCTGATTTCTTTTCTCGGTAGAATCAACTCTTGCTGTTCAGCTGTGACTTCCTGTTTCTGAGATGCTCAGCTCAATTAACTTCTCATCCCTCCCTGGCTCCTAATCTGAGGGGAGATATAAATCAGCATCATATTTATTACATGTTATGGCCACATTCTAGATGTCTATGTTTCTTATTAGTATATATTGACAAAAATCTGCCCTACCTATCTCACTGGATTCTCTTTTGGATCCAATGTGATAATTTATGTGAAATCTTTCTGCAAACTGTAAAGTATGATAAAAATATAAGGTGGTTTTACTGGAAACAACTGAAGACTAGGAGCTGATGTGACATGGCAATATCAACCAGGTACATATTGGTTGATTCAGACCCTTCATACTTTTGTTAATAGATCCTGACATCACCTTGTACCTTGTTTGTGCAAATACACCTTTTTTTTTTTTTTTTTTTTTTTTTTTTTTTAGTTCACAGAGAATCAGATCATTAGGTAGCAACAATGAGTTGCTCCTTGTGGCATTTTACCATGTTAATATATAGGTGGTGTATAATTGTCAGCACTGAACCATTTGAGTGTAGAGAATATTATAATTTTAAAAATCTTGTCTTCTCAGAAGAAATGTGGAAAAAAAAAATCTATGGTCAAGGCATTTAGATGATATCTTTAACAAGTTTTATCCTCTATTACATTTCCACACACCCACTCTCCCCAAAACCTAGACTTTCTGGCTAGGTACAATTGCCCTTACCTGTAAAGTCCAGCAATCTGGGAGCAGAGGTGGAAGGATTGCTTGAGGATAGGGATCGGAGACCATCCTGGGCAACAGAGAGATACCCTGTCTCTGCAAAAAAATTAAAAAATTAATTGGCCGGGTGCAGTGGCTCACGCCTGTAATTCCAGCACTTTGAGAGGCCAAGATGGGCAGATCACCTGAGGTCGGGAGTTCGAGACCAGCCTGACCAACATGGAGAAACCCTGTCTCTACTAAAAATACAAGATTAGCCAGGCGTGGTGGCACATGCCTGTAATCCCAGCTACTCAGGAGGCTGAGGCAGGAGAATTGCTTGAACCCAGGAGGCGGAGGTTGCAGTGAGCCAAGATCTCACCATTGCACTCCACCCTGGGCAACAAGAGCGAAACTCCGTCTGAAAAAAACAAAAAAAAAAAAATTAGCTGGGTGTGGTGGCATACCTGTAGTCCCAGCTACCTGGGGGGCTGAGGCAGGAAGATCCCTTGAGTCCAGGAGTTCAAGGCTGCAGTAAGGTATCATCACGCCACTGCTCTCCAGTCTGGGTGGCAGAATGAGACCTTGTCTCAAAAAAAAAAAAAAAAGAAAACACTTTTCTTTTTCTCTCATGATCCATTAACATAAAGTCACTTTCTATTTCACTATTATAAATAGTTACAAATGGAATGAATTTATTAATTAATGACTATCATAATCACTATTAATTACTCTTAACTGTACAGCATTTCATATAATCTGTTCCATAATTCTTCATCTTTAAAAAGAATTCAGAGTTACCCCTGAAAACAATGAAACAGACAATATCAGTTATGGACTATAATCAGAATCAAAAAACAAAAGTATTTAGCACTTCAAAATGAAGAGCTAAACAGACATTGCATATCTTTATGTTTATTTTGCCTGCATCAGATGAAATTTCTTAAAATTGAAAAAAGCAGACCCAGCGTGGTGGCTCATGCCTGTAATTCCAGCACTTTGGGAGGCTGAGGCAGGAGGATCATCTGAGGTCATGAATTCGAGACCAGCCTAACATGGAGAAACCCTGCCTCTACTAAAAATACAAAATTAGCCGGGTGTGGTGGCACATGCCTGTAATCCCAGCTACTCGGGAGGCTGAGGCAGGAGAATCACTTGAACCCAGGAGGCAGAGGTTGCAATGAGCTAAGATCAAGCCATTGCACTCCAGCCTGGGCAACAAGAGCAAGACTCCGTCTCAAAAAAAAAAAAAAAAAAGACATTGAAAAAAAAAAACAGAATACAATATCATATTCTATTGTGTACATTTCTTGTATTTATCAACTAACCAAGGAATATGGTGACCTCACATTTTTATCTATACAAGTTTGTAACATTTGGATAGGCAAAGAACAATTTTATCTACTTTCATTAACATTTTCACAAAAAATTAAGAGACGGTAGTTTTCAGAGCCTAAGAATTATTTGCAAGAAGTTGATGTTTATTGGAAAACAAAACATTATTTTATTTTATCATTATTTTATTTTTTATTTTTTGTCAGTACATAGTAGGTATATGTATCTCAAAACATTATTTTAATTTACGCCTGAAGAAACTTATTGTTTAGAATCTACCAATTTTCATGTATTTACTTTAGCTAAAATGATATCCTTTGCTATACGCATTATTTATCTGTAACTAATTATTTTTATAGACTGTTTACTATCTAAAGAACAACACATCACGTCAACACTTTGTCTAATACAATGGCAAGCAGCAGGAACAAATTGTACAAAATCCTGTTTCAAAATAAGCAAAATTAGCTAAGGGGGAGACCAAAGTAGCCTAAGCAGATATCAGAGCAGAAACAGTTATATATGAGATAAAGGCAAAGTTTTTTGCCTTAAGATCTCCTAGAATGAAGTTGAGGTAGAGGAGCTGAAAATGACATATAATTAGACATATATTTTATCTTTTTCCGGAATAGTTTACTCTATTATTCCCTCCTATTGACTATTTGTGACTCAATACAGTCGTCTCTAACTGTGGATACAGTTGAAATATTTTACCCCACTTCTTAAGACCATGTATCTCAAGGAAGATGCTGCATGACATCTTTCAAGATGCCGTTGTATAAGAACTTGCAAGTGTACACCTGGTTTATGAAAAATGGCCTGGATAAAAATAAGATATTCTGCAGAATCCTATAAATCCCTCTACTAATGCTCCCTGGTTTCTGTCTGTAATTCCGGCTGGTTTCAGTAGTTGCTTATCCTCAGTTCTTGTCTTTGCCTTAGAATTTGGCTTTTTCCTTATGACACCCAGTAGTCACATTTAGCTGCCTTTTATCACCCACCTGAACTAAGGTCCCCTAGCTTTTTGATAGTACTCTCATTGCCTTCTTCCTGCAGTCTCATTGTACCTCATTCCACATTGTGCATTGTCTGACAGCTGTGTGAGGTGTCTTATCTATTTTAGCATACATGATTGGTCAGTTCAGGAAAATAAGCACTTTATTTTTATACTTAGTTGACCACCTGGGAGGCCAATTAGGAAATTGCTGCATAAAGTAGTCAAAGACTGTGAGATTCAGAACTAAGGTGGTAACAGTGAGGATGGAGAAATAAAAGGTTTAAGAGCTATTAAAGACAAATATCAACAGATTTGATGACTGTTTGGGTAAAGGAGCAAAAGACAGGAAATTCACCAATCATGCTTTATTCCTGGCTCAAAACATTGAGGTGATATGAAGCCATTTATTGAAGTGGTGATCAGAGGAGGAAAAGCAGATTTGGGATGAGGAAGATGTGATGAATTCAGTCACATAATTGAATCATAGGAGTGTCTGTAAGACATCTAAGTTGTGATGCCTGGTGTTTAGTTGAACATTGGGTCTGCAGATCAGGCAAGAATTTTGGCTTGGGATAAACATTTGAGACTAGAGTATTTTTAAAGGGACCTAATGGTCAAACGTATTAAAGGAAGTCAAAAAATCACATACAATAAGGAATAAAACCTATTGGATTCACCACAAGAGGCTATTGATGAATATGGCAAATGGAGTTTTAGTAATTTGGTGGGGGCAGAAGCTAGAATTCAGTGGATGGAGAAATAAATTGGAAAGTACGGGAACAAAATGTCCTACCTTATAATAACAAGCAGATTTTTATCTCCTCTTAGAATTAAGAACCAGAATTACTTTCATATTTTCTAAAAAATTTAAAATGAGATCTTCTACCTCTCTTCCACATCTATTCTCTATTTTTCCTGTCTAGGTATGTCTGCTGGTATTTATTTTAAAGAAACAACATATACAAAATATTTAGCACAAACCTTTGCGTAAGTCCTCAAATACTGTAACTATAGCCATTTCTAATTATCTAAATCTAATCCACTCCTGAAAACATGTGAGAAGGCAAATTTTTGTGTAGCAGAAGCAAATAATTTATATTGTAAATAGGAAAAATAATAATGCATTCTTAGTACATGCAAAACCCCAACAATTTCTTCAATAATCAATAAAACTCTCTTAAACATTTACTTGATAATCTACTAAGAATTTATGCATTATAAAAAGCACCTAATACTTGATTGTTTAACATTTAATGAACATATTATTGGATACATTTGTGTAAATTATAGACAGTTTCAGATATGAACTGCATGTTCCACCTACACTGCAATTAGAACATGTGTTCTAATATAGACAGACAAGAAGATAATATAATATGTAAAAAATACATATTGATGTAATTTACACAGCAAAATAAAAGAGGACTTTTAAAAAAAATTGTTACTTTTCTGAGGATTAATGGTGAGGGAGATCTTTTCATTTAATAATACGTACCGCCTTTTAAGAAGGAAAACATGAAGCACCATCCTATCCAGACGATGTTTGAAAAATGAATGCAGTGTATTCAGCATTCTCTTGTACAACCCTCTGGAAATTACATGGAGAATCCTTATAACAAATTTAGATTCAAATGTTAAATTTGGGATAAATGTTCTAAAAAGTCCCTAGTACTATTATGTACACCTGTAGTGTAATCTGAGAGTGCAGTTGTTATGGAATATGGGCAAAAACATAGAAGCAGAGGAGTGGTTCTAAATTGGGGATGATTTTACCCCCTGCCCTGAGAGAGTGGGCAATGTCTGGGGACATTTTTGGTTGTCACAAAATAGAGGTCAGGGATGCTGCTGAACATCCTACAATGCACAGGACAGTCTCTCACAACAAAGAATAATGCCGCCCAAAATGTTGATAGTGCTGAGGCTCATAAACTCTGAAAGACAATAACATTCAAAGGCATGTTCTGTGTAGAGAACAGTGATGAAGTAAATTTGAACACAGGACAGGGCCAACCTGGGGCCTTTAGAATACTAAGAACTGATGTTGGAGAAATACAGTGTTGGATGGAGGGGCAGTTGGTTATACTTTCATGGAGAGTCCTGAATGTCACACGAAGAATTTAGATTGAAGGCTTTATTTTTATTTTATGTATTATTTATTTATTTTAAGAGACAGGGTCTCACTGTGTCACCCAGGCTGGAGGGCAGCGGGAGCAGGTGTTGCAATCACAGCTCACAGCAGTCTCCAACTCCTAGGCTCAAGCAACCCTCCTACCTTAGCCTCCTGAGTAGCTGGGAATACAGGCTTGCCACCACTCCCAGCTAATTTTTCCATTTTTTTTTTGTAGAGACAGGATCTCACTATGTTGCCCAGGCTGATCTCAAGCTCCTGTTCTCAAGGGATCCTCTCACCTTGGCCTTCCAAAGTGCTGGGATTACAGATATGAGCCACCACACTCAGCCGAGATTGAAGGCTTTAATGAAAAAGAGTGATGTGATGAGAATGAAGTTTGAAGATTTGTAGGCCACTTGAGTATGTTCAGAAGAGACACTGGCATCATAAAAATCCACGTGGGGCCGGGCTCAGTGGCTCATGCATGTAATCCCAGCACTTTGGGAGGCCGAGGCGGGTGAATTACCTGACATCAAGAGTTCAACACTAGTCTGGCCAACATGGTGAAACCCTGTCTCTACTAAAAATACAAAAATTAGCTGGGCATTGTGGTATGCACCTGTAATCCCAGCTACACAGGAAGTTGAGGCAGGGGAATGACTTGAACCTGGGAGGTAGAGAGGGCAGTGAGCTGAGATCACGCCACTACACTCCAGCCTGGGCGGCAGAGCAAGACTCCATCCCAAAAAACAAACAAACAAACAAACAAAAAAATTAAAAATCCATTTGGAGTGGGAAAAGAGCAGCATATGCCAAGATTGTCAATGGAAATATAGACAAAAGGTTGAACTAAACCAATATTTCAGAGAAAACCTCAATTGGAATAAGGAACAGATTGAATATTGCAAAATTAAGGGTTGGAATAAATCTATATTATTAACATAGGAAAATACACTACAGTGGAACTTTTCATCAACAGTATAATAAATACAAGAAAGGGAGCTGGTTTTGGTGCGGAAAATAAGAAAAAAGATATTACATTCAGTTTTTACCATGTTACACATCAGGTATGGATGAGACATCCAAGTGCATGAAATAATGTTAATTAGTACAGGAGCTTTTGTCTAAATTTTCTGATTAATTCTTTTTTAAAAATATTTACGTACTCCTCAGATTATGAGTCCACTGACTTACAATCTGAGCACTAACTCTGCACAATGTATCATACATTTTTTACTTGCAATCTCACTTAAATTTTAAGGAATTACTTGGAATTACAAGGAGAATGATACTACTACTCCCATTTTATTGATAAGAAAAATGAGGCTTAGCAAGGTTAAATGACAAAGGTCCTACAACTACCAAATCAGTGAACTAGACTTTAACCCAATGTCTTCTAGCTCAAAGTCCTGGGCTTTTTACTAAAATAATTTTCTCTCAGTAGTCATGCCTGTTTCAGTTACTTTCACACAGTCTCCTACAACCATATCTTTTTATTGATTTTATTACATCACTTCCTCCAGCTATACACTCTCATACACACACATACTTTTTAAATACCTTTTTCGTTCTTTGAAAAGCAATACTTGCTAATGTAAAAATTTGGAAAATACAAAAAAGCACAAGTCAAAAGAATGAAAATCATCATTAATTCTACCACATAGAAATAGCTACTAATAAATATCTCTTAGGTCATGATATAAATTTTTACCATTTTTCTTTTTCTTTTTTCTCTCTGTTGATGGTTTTCTTGATATACAGTGATATTTCGAAAGTAAATCATGAAGAATTAGAAAGAGGATATTAAGGAAAAGCACGGTACACAAGCTAGAGAATTAGCTCTCAAATCTATAAAGAAGAAACTTGTGTGGGGTGGGGTTGGGGAGAGAGAATGGGGAGAAGGTAATTTCTAGAATCTCTTTTAGCCCAAGGATCACTAGGAACTTAATAAATCTTAGTTCATTTGTCATCTCTATGCTCAGCTAATGACAAGATTAAATTGAAGCTACACTTTCCTGAGTGCTTATCATTTGCCAGGCGCAGTACTAAGAGCTTTACTCACATTATCTCATTTTATCCCTGCAGAGTATTTCCAACTTAGAGAAGAAGAAACTTAGGCTTAAAGAGGTTTTAAGAACATGCCCAAGTTCCACATCTAGTAAGTGGGGAAGTGAGGATTCAGAAACAAATCTGTGTGGCTAGAGAGGCAGTATTATTCTTTACTATGCTGCCTCCTCTTGATGAAGAAAATCAGGTGTGAAGTATATAATTCAGGAAAGTGAGTCAGAGAGGAGCTGAAGGAGATCTTGGGATTTCCGGTACAGAACACATTCTCACGGCTTTTAGCCTCAGACTATCTTTTCTGCTCTTTTCTAGGAGTAGGTGGACATCTGGCCTCCAGGATGTGGTTCCAAGCTTGGGCCACGGGGTGGTTTTTCTCTATCTCCATCGGAAAGGAGTGTGCTAAGGAACACACATGAGATTACTGTGTGTCTGACACGTAGTAGGCCCTTAATATTAGTTTGCTGAATGCACAAAGGAAGGGAAATTCAAACTGAAGATCATTTCTCAGGAGTAACTTTAATAACAAGTTGAGGCACAAAATCCCACTAAAGTTTACCAGCTATCTATTCAGAATGTTTGAATTTTAACAGATGTTGACTGACTCTCTTGGGAACTTAATATTATCTACTACATTTCTTTTTTTTTTTTTTTTTTTTTTTTTTTTGAGACAGAGTTTCGCCCTTGTTGCCCAGGCTATAGTGCAATGGCGTGATCTCGGCTCACCGCAACCTCCGCCTCCCAGGTTCAAGCAATTGTCCTGTCTCAGCCTCCCAAGTAACTGGGATTACAGGCATGCACTACCATACCCAGCTAATTTTGTATTTTTAGTAGAGACGGAATTTCTCCAAGTTGGTCAGGCTGGTCTCGAACTCCCGACCTCAGGTAATCCACCTGCCTCAGCCTCCCAAAGTGCTGGGATTATAGGCGTCAGCCACCATGCCCGGCCTACATTTCTTAAAGTCAGAATACTGCTCTTGGGAAAAAAAAAAAAAAAAGGAAAGAATATTACAATAACCTTGTGTAATTAGAAGTTATCACATTTTGGCTGAAATTTAAAATAAATAAATATAGTCTTTTGCTTTTGAAAAAATATTTGGAAAACATAGTCTTTGGTTTTCAGTTTTACACTGTTGATGGAGTTGTTATGGAAAAGTAAAGACTTTAAGTGGATAAAGTTTGGGTGCCTTTTCTCAGCTAGTCCTCCAGCTTGGGAATATTCCACCTGTCTGTGGAAACATGCCCTTCCTGTGAAGCTTGAAGTTAGCCACTGATTTTACATGAAGGCCTGCATTAAGCTGGGTGCAGTGGCTTGTGCCTCTAACCCCAGCTTCTCGGGAGGCTAAGGCGGAAACATTTGAAGCCCGGAGTTTGAGACCAGCCTAGGCAACATTGTAAAACATTGTCTCTACAAAAAATGTTTAAGGATTAGCCAGGTGTGGTGGAATATGCCTGTAGTCTCAGAAAATTGGGGGGCTGACGCAGGAGGATTCCTTGAGCCTAGGAGTTTGAGGTTGCAGTGAACTATGATCTCTCCACTGCACTCTGGCCTGGGAGACAGAGCGAGACCTTGTCTCTTTAAAAAATAAAACAAAAGAAAATTAACAAAATATTAACAAAATATGAAGGCCTCTATTGGTGTAGTCACTCAAATGTATTTTTATACGTAATTGTTGGGCAGATAGCCTGCATTTTTTTTAATGATAAATGTATCAATGATACTGTTCCCTGAGGGCTTCACATAAAGGAAGATATTTATCTCTGGAATTTTAGCCACATTGAGATGAAAATAAAATGAAATTAACAAAATATTAATGCAAGTGTATTTGAAGATCAACTGCTTAATGGTTAGGTTTATATTATTCTCTAACTCCTGAAAGTCAATACATGGCAGAGTCAATGAGTTAACCAGCCAATCAAAATCACAGTATCTATCTAGTTGTGAGTCTATTATTAATTCCTTAATAAAATGCATGGCTTGATGAGAGTTCATGCTTCCTGACCTTTTTAAAACTTTTAGCCAGACTAGGTTGCTGCTCTGAAGTCTGAGATTATTTGACATTATTTTTTAACACTAGACAACTACTGTAACACTATAGGAAGTAGACAGAATTATGGAACGTTAGAGCAACAAATGACTATCTAGATCCTTTCTCTCCTTTTCCCTTAGAGATGGGAATACTGAAGTCCAGTAAATACAGGATAGTTGCTCAGTGTCACACAGTTAGTGGTAGAGCTGGGCCTGGAGCCCAGGGCTCCTGATTCCCAGGCCACTGCTCTCCACAACACCAAGTCACAGAATTTTAAGATCCCACCCTAGGTTTTGATTTTGCAGATCCTGTGAGGAACTTGCCTTGCAGTCTGTGGACCCAGACTGTGTTCATTTATTTTTTTTCCAGACAAGGTAAAGCAGGAATTAGGTAGCTGAAGGCATAAAGGAGCAACTGAAGCTTACATGAACTTGAAATTCTCTCATAATGGCAGATGCCATGGGAATTTTTTGAGACTGCTTCTGGTGAAGGTGAACCACCCATCTCCTACTCAGAAGTGAGCGTCGGAAATGGCTAGTGCTAGCTTTAATCTTAGGAACTGTCTTTAAGACTCAGGGAGATGGATAGGTTTCCTTGCAGTTACGGCCAAGTAAAATGGAGCATTAAAAATATTGATATCTCAATTGCCATTATGCTGTTTTATGTTGGCAGTAGAAGTAAAAACCAAAAAAAGCAGTGAATTATCCCAGTAATTTTCTGTTGTTACTTTCAACATGAGTCTGCTTTAATTATTATCTTTACTTCATGCTGGATAATGAAAAGATTATAAACTTTGGTCATTTGTGTAACTCTAGCAGCAAAGGGGAAACAAAGGGGAAAGTAAAGTTTTTGAACTGAAGTTTTACTTTGTGTTTAACTACACAAGCTTCCGACAAAAAACCACAGACATACAAACAAAACTATGAACAAGTATAGCAGAAATAGTTATTCATTTCAGCTTTTAAAACATTCACTTTTACTATATGAATGGCTACTGGTAGTTAGAACAAGTTAAAGATGGTCGAGTAGTTTTTCAGTATTACCAAAACTGCACCAATTCTCTGTGAAAATACAACTACTTTGTCAAGTGGATTCCAGCATTTGCCTTTCAGCTCTGACAAAAATAGTTTTGACTGATTTAATGACATTTTTCAATCTGATTGTTAGATAAAGGTATTTTACAACAACCAAATCAAGTTGACCAGTTGGATTCTCATTCCTGCTCTTATTCACACTTTCTTATTACCTTTTCGTGTCCAAACAAGTTACCCAGAGTCATGGAGTAGAGAGAGGAGTCAGCTCTTTTTACAAGATGCTTGTGTTTCCGCTTTTTGAAGCACCAGAAGAGGAATGTACCTCTCCTCTGTATCTTTTGTGTGTCTGTAAACTGAAATTACTGATCTGCAATATAATAAACTGTTAAGAACAACATTCAGCCCAGTTTTTTTCTGGGATGAGAAATATGGATCACTAATGTGTACAAGATAATTTTAGGAAGCATATGGATAGTGAGTAACACAATGAGAAAATTAGCCTCTTTCAGGTTTTTTGAGACTTCTAATTATATCAAGAAGAAAGTCTCAGTCTGGTGCTAACAAAGAAGTCTCTAACACTTTTATCTTCCTTTTTGAGAAATAGAAGACAAGCCTCAGGCTCAGCGTCTTCAGCAGATAACTATGTAGAGCCAGAATTTAATAATACTGTATGGTTTTCATTAAAATATAATTTTTTGGGTTACCAACTATACAGATGACACTTTTTAAAATGGCAGGTACACAAAGCTTCCTTTTAAAACATGCTTAAAGTTAAAAATAAAAATCGAGTTAGATTAAAGAAAAACATCAAGTGAAAATTAGTGCAGTGAATATAGCAGTGGAAATATTACATAATGGCTGTAGTCAGTGACATGGCGAAAAGCACGAGGCTGCTGTGTTAATGACTATATCTTGGGGAGTTGGCAGCCAACTCCCTCACTGGACAGATGGGAAACCCAAAGCCCAGAGAGGTCAAAAAATCATAAAATCAGGACTGCTATCCATAGGCCACCTACGAAATGGATGTCACTACTTTATTTGACAACTTGAATCATTTTTTCAAAATGACCTTTTTTTCATCACTTTGTGAACACTATACACTAAGTCTGAACTTGAAAAACAATAAAACTTTATTTCTTCATCCCCAAATTATGACAAGATTGACTTGACAAGGTTATTGAAGAGGAACTGTAAATATTAGAAAAATGAAGCCAGAATTGTGAGACATGAGTTAGTGAGAAGGCAAATGGAAAAGAATTCCTTCAATATAAAATTTGATTTTAAATTCAAAGCTAAAGTAGGGTTATTTTCTCTTTTGAGGCTGGTTTGCAAAGGTAAAAATGGGTTTTGTTTTAAGTTTACAAGTCTTGAATTCTTGGAAACATGGCAAGACAAACTTTCTAATGAATCTTTTTAAAACAATGTACAGGCTTTCACAGAAAAGAAAAAACTGAAATGCTCCTAGAAAAAGAAAGCTTTAAATTAAGAGGAAATTCTGTGTCTTAAAAATATCATAATTAAATGCAGTTGAAGAAAGAAATCGACAGATTTTTGTGAAATCCTTGTGTTTCTGTGAGGTTTGAGAAGGATGCAAGAGCAACTTACTCCTACTGCGCAGGGACTCCAACTACACTGGATGCTCCAGTCAAGTAAACAAACATTCTGAAGGACAAAGAACAAAATTTCAGAATGACAAAATGGTCACTTCTGAATTAAAATGAACTTTTTAAAGTCAATCTTTAATTGACTTAAAAATTAAAAACTTTCATATTTGGCTGGGTGCAGTGGTTCATGTCTATAATCCCAGCACTTTGGAAGGTTGAGGTGGGAGGATTGCTTGAGGCCAGAAGTTCAAGACCAGCCTGGGCATCATAGTGAGACCCTGTCTCCATAAAACATTTTACTTTTTTTTTTTTTTTTTTTTTTTGAGACAGAGTCCTGCTGTGTTGCCCAGGCTGGAGGGCAGTGGTACAATCTTGGCTCACTGCAACCTCCGCCTCCTGGGTTCAAGCTATTCTCCTGGCTCAGCCTCCTGAGTAGCTGGGATTACAGGTACCCACCACCACACCCAGCTAATTTTTGTATTTTAAGTAGAGACAGGTTTTGACCATGTTGGTCAGGTTGGTCTCAAACTCCTGACCTCAAGTGATCTGCCCGCCTTGGCCTCCCAAAGTGCTGGAATTAAAAATTTGGCCACTGCGCTTGGCCAAAACATTAAAAAAAATTAGCTGAACATGGTGGCAGATGCCTGTAGTCCCAGATACTCCAGAGGCTGAGGCAGGAGGCTCTCTTAAGCCCAAGAGGTTGAGGCTGCCATGAGCCATAATTGTTCCACTGCACTCCAGCCTGGGCAATGAAGCGAGATCCTGCCTCAATAAATTAAATTATATTAGATTAAAAACCTTTATTGCCTTGTCTACTTATTATGTATTTATTGAAGCCTGTCTCTTGTTGGAGTGGAGGGAATGAAGAGGTGGGCAGCAAAGTCAAGCCGGTTCATCCATTGATTGGATGTTAAAACCAATGTATATGGAAAGAGGTAAAACAGAGTAAGACATTTAACACATTTTAAAATCCCAGGCAGATGGGAACTAATTTTTTATCCTTTCTCTGCCTCAGTTTTCTTTATTCAAATAATGGGACCAATAGACCCCTGTGTTATTGGGTTATCTAAAGAAATAACTAACAGCAATTAGTGAAGTATAAAACCAAGGGTTGAAATGGGAAATTAGGCTGCATATCCTAATGTCTAAATCACTCCCAGGTTGTGAACTAGGGACAGAGAAAAGTTATCACCCTTTCCAACTGATTAATATTGTCTCATCCTGAGGATTTCCATTTTCAGACCCACCCTCTGGCTCTGACATGTTTATTTCTAATTCTGAGAGCCCAACCGAATAGTCATTGGAGAAGTTTCAGTCCCTGGGAAATTCCAAGAAATATCATTCCATGCACACCACGGACTCTAGAATGGATATTCCTGTGCATTAGCTCACCAGGAAAAGGAACGCTCTGTTGTACTCTGCTAGATTTTCTTGCAAGGATTCATGAGCAGATCTGTTTCCGATGCAGAATGTCTGAGCAGAAACAGAAATGACAATCATTTGAAATTGGGGATCTCTTGTGACCCATTTTCACAAAGGCCTGAAATTCATCTTTACAGTTCCTTGATTCATTCATGAGACTGCCATTCATCTAGCAGCATCATGTCATGCAGCCCAGCCCAGGTCATTTGAGAGTTTGTTTTAAGTGTCCAGTCTTTAGAAATGTCTCTCCTGTAATCTCCTCTGAAAAGAGGATGGTGGGGTAGACTAGAAGCAACACTGTTTGTGTGTGGATTCCACAATGCCTCTTTAGCAATCCATGTCAGTGTGAGTTAATTTGATTTATGTAACCCACAAATTATTTTTAGGACTTTGCTCAGGGTCAACTGCTTTATGTGTATTGCAAATCTCCCTTGTTTCATCAGGGAGGAATCTGACACAAAGAGCTATTTACTTATTTATCAACACCAAGTAACCCATAGCTGTGTCATAATTGGAATACACCCCAATACTCAGCCTCCCGTTTTGGATGTTTCTTTTTCTTTCTTTCTTTCTTTCTTTCTTTCTTTCTTTCTTTCTTTCTTTCTTTCTTTCTTTTTATTTATTTATTAATTATTATTTTGCGACAGGGTCTCACTCTGCCACCCAGGTTGGAATGCAGTGGCACCATCTCAGCTCACTGCAACCTCAACCTTCCAGGGCTCAGGTGATCCTCCCACCTCAGCCTCCCAAGTAGCTGAGACTACAGACATGCACAACACACCTGGCTACTTTTTGTAGAGATGGGGTTTCACCACATTGCCCAGGCTGGTCTCAAACTCCCAGGTTCAAGCCATCCACCTGCCTTGGCCTCCCAAAGTATTAGGGTTACATCTGTGTCCAGCCAGATGTTTCCTTTGCAATGCAATTCCCAGTAGCATTCTCTATCTCAGCTTTTACCCTATCTGACTGAGTTCAGGAAGGACTGTTATTTCAGGTCTGCCTATCCTGGTCATTTATGAAGGGTATTACAATGGTCCCATTTTACAGAAAAGGAAACAGTCTTAAGGACAGGAAAGAATATACCCTAGTTGATGGAGGAAAAGCCAACTAAGTTAGCCAAAAAATTACTGATTCCTTTTGATTAAAAAAAAAAAAGTCATTTATCGTTGCTTCCAGAGTTTCAGACCCAATGATCTCCCATCTTTCATGTCATCCTCTATAACTGGCTTCCTGCTTAGTTCTCCTCCTCATCAAGTATGGGTTCACATTATTGGGCTTAATTAAAATCACTTGGCAGATTTTTTTCCATATTGTCAATAGCACACATACCTTTGCTCTTTAACCAATCACAGAAGAATTTTCTTATTCTCTATTATCCTTTAGGTACTTAAAAAGAGCTTTAAATAATGTTCAAAGGAAGCCACTATCAATTGCAACTTGAATAATTCATTTGTAAAAAAAATTAAAAATTTGTAGTGAGATATTATAAATTGAAAGTGTTATTGGATCCTTTGTTTCAGAATATTTGCTTGAGGAAATGACCAAGAACTTAAAATCTGTTCTAACATTGACCCCTGAGAGACATAATAAACATGGAAAGAGTGAAGAGTGTGGAATTGTTTAAAACCTGGTTTTGTCAAGGTAGAGATACCTTTACATTGTATATATTTTCCTTTTCTTTATTAATGGTACTAGCAGATAATTACGTTAAATGTTAAATGACTCCAGGACAATGAGAATTAAATTGGCCTTAATAATAATGTGTCTGATTTTTGCCCACTCTGAAAATATAAGGACATGCCCTCTCTGGGAAAGTTCGAATGGAAAAATTGTCCATCTTTTATTCCTCCCTAAATAGTGGCTTCTTTAATAATAATAATAATGAATATCAAATTTTAAGATGGCTTCCTCTATCATGACTTCAGTTTATATTCCACTTTAGGGAGAAGTTGAAATCTCTGGGAGGTGGTTGCACTCATTAATTATTTGCATTTAACATATATTTGCTGAGTACCTGACGTGTACTAATCAGATACTCTGCTAAATGTTAGGGACAGGCAAATGAGTAAGACACAGGCCTTGGACTTGGACCAAGGAGAAATATGTTTAGAAAAATTAATTAAAGCACACATTTTAGTGAAGAAATTAGGAAAGATTTCATGGTAGAGACAATATTGGATATGGTCCCAGAAGACTGAGTTGCCGTTTATTGCTTGGAAGAGGGAAGAATTATGCAGAAGGGCAGAAGTAAGAAAGTTGGACATTTTAAGTTCAGGAGGTAAATATCTCAAAGTGTTTCAAGGTAAATGACAACTTGTCTTAGAGTTTTATAAAATTCGAAGCCAAAGTTCATCAGTAAATTTTCTTTTCTCCAGTGCTATAAGAAATCTAGTTTGTTATAACAGTGATGTCATTTTAATCTGATGCACTATCTAATTGCTTCAATGGCCAGACTTAAATAGTCTTTTCACAATATTTTTTCTCTTAAATTTCTGGTGGGCCAAAGAGATGCCAGTAGAGGAGTGAGTTGAAATTAGGAGATCTGAATGGTGACAGAGACTGGTCACTTTTTCCCCAAACAGGCTCATCAAAGAGCATGTTGTAAGATGCTTGAGCACTGTAATGTAGATGCTGTTCTAAGACTTCATAGAATTGGACACTGATGCCTAAAGTTAGTGAGTGTAAACCTTGGGATTGAGAGCGGCTTTTTAAATTCACATGGAATCATAGAAGTTAGGCAGGGGTGCAATGATACAAAACTGGAGGCCTTGTTCTGTTCTAAATGATTATATATGATAGTGAGGAGGGCTCTTTCTATCAGCAGACATTTTGGCATGGTTTGACATGGTTGTACATTTTAATGTTTTTTTCACTTTCCTTATGAGCCCTTTTTTATTTTTATTTTTTGAACTACCCATCCATATCTACAGCCTATTTTTCTCTTTTTTTAAAATGTATTATTATTTTTTGAGACAAGAGTCTCGCTCTGTTACCCAGGCTGGAGTGCAGTGGTGCAGTCTTGGCTCACCGCAAGCTCCGCCTCCCAGGTTCAAGCAATTCTGCTGCCTCAGCCTCCCGAGTAGCTGGGACTACAGGCGCAAGCCACCATGCCCAGCCGATTTTTGTATTTTTAGTAGAGATGGGATTTCACCATGTTGGCCGGGCTGGTCTCAAACTCCTGACCTCAGGTGATCCACCCACCTCAGCCTCTCAAAGTGCTGGGATTACAGGTGTGAGCCACCATGCCTGGCCTCACTTTCATTACGATATAGGTGATCAAGTATCACTTTACCTCAAATCACTCACTTTGGGTATCTCCATGTATTCATTCAAATAGACTTCTATAGAACAAATTCTTAGGCATTGAGGATAAGAAAGGAAAGAAAGAGAGAGAGCGAGAGGGAGGTAGGGGAGAAAGTAGGGAAGAAGGAAGGAAAGAGGGAGGGAAGGAAAGAAAGAAAAGAAAGAAAAATATCCCTGCACTTAAGGTGCTCTTACTGTGGGATTGTGAAGAGTATGTTAACGTGCTGAAAGGTAGTCTGAAGACTTTATAAACTATGCTCACTTTTGGAAGGTACTGTAGCAGTGACAGTGGTTAAGGATTAAGATTAAGAGAAATCACTTCAGTGGAAATTGTGCCCTATATAGTCATTTGAAACCTAGCTCCTTTAGAATGTGCAAACTTTCTTCTCACCAAATGCAGGATCATTTAATCATCACAACTTCAGTAGTCTGGAAATGTCAGCATGCCATGAAAGTTGGTGTTCAAGAACATGACTGGAAAAATACTTCAACCCTCAGTCCACTTGGAGGAAGCCAAGGAATCCACTATCTTTTCTATTCCAGCTGTACCTGTCAAAGTAATTTATCAGAATTAGTGCTCTTTTTGATGATGTAATAGTGAGCCGACACATAATTTTACTATATCTGATAAGCAAATTATTAGCTCATGCCAGAACAAAAAGGATGGACATTGCCACCCAAAATTGATTATTTTACGTAACACAGGGACCACCCATAGACTACATAGGATTATCACAGAACTTCAGAAATTCTTGAATCTCATTTTGAGAACCACTTTTCCATTGTACTTTATTCTGGTGTTTTCTTGGATAGCATATATCTGGGATATATAGCCAGAAAGTTTATGCTTCTAGTAAGGCCAGAGATAGAAACTTGAGCTGTGTGGATATAGGAATACTTCAGAAAGCCTCAGGCTAATATAGTCAGACTTTACTCACTGGATTGCCTGGAAATAATTTTTGGTCGGTGCTATGAACTGAATGTTTTCGTCCCTCTGCGAGGCAATAGCAAGAAGGTGGCAGTCTGCAAGCCAGGAAGAGAGCCCTGAGCAGAAACCAAATGGGCCAACACTTAAATCTCAGACTTCCCACCTCCAGAACTGTAAGAAAATTAATTTCTGTTATTAAAGCCACCCAGTCTATCGTATTTTGTTATGGCAGCCCAAGCAGACCAGTACAATCAGAATAGGGTTTTTTAGGGGAAAGTAGAAAGTTGCTTTTTATTCAATGTGATGTTTAGCATTCCGGCCATATGTGCACATCTTATAAGAGATGCTAAATCAGTTTTTGGATTACTTTTCAAGAAGCCTAAAATGAGTCTGGGTTTTCTACAACTTTGGTAGATAAACATGCAATAGAGAAAAAGTTCACCTCATTTAAATTTTTCCTTTTTCCCCTTTTTACCAGTCTCTACTACCAAATAGTTGTCATCACTGCAGTAGTCTTTGGGCACATGCATAAACTACACACAGACACATACACACACAGACACACACACACACATACACACACTCACACACACACGCAGACTCCCATGCATATGCTCCCTGACCATGCCATGAATTTTAGGAGTTTGCCTATTTAATTGCCACTGATTTAAATTGATTTCAAAATGAAATGAAACAAATTAAGTAATCTTTAGGTTTTATATCATTCAATCACCAAGCAAGAGCAGTAACCTTAATTTAAAGAATGGTGGTATGGCCTAGATTTCCTATCTAGCAAGGAGATTTATGGCATAAATGACATCAAAAAAATGAACCAATAGGGTACTATTTGTGATTCTATGTTAAAAAGGGGAAAATATTTTGCAAGACTCATGAGCCATTATTTTAAATCCTTCTGTAAATATGACTTAGTTCATCATCTTTTCTGATTATATTTATGTTCAACTCCCAAGTAGAACTTCTGCTTCCTTTTTTGAAATGCCACCAACAGCAGTACCATTTTCACTAATACAAACAATGTTTATAGTGCCCAGAAATGGTGTTAGGAATATAGGACTCTTTCATTATTTGTAAACTAGACATTCCTCAAAGAGGTGCCCTATTTAGTTCTGGTTTAGCTTTTTGAACAAAACCATTTAAATATTATAATTCTTAAGTTCTTCATGAAATTTTCATATTTCTGTAATAATTGTCATTAGGTAGATAAAAGAATATTATAATTTTTATTTCTAAAAAATATAATTTGCATACCTAAATGGATTAGGAATTATATTATAGATTTATAATACAAAACAATTTTGGCTTTTTAGGTCAATGACGGGTTCACTAAATTCTTAGGAACATAACTATAACTTTGTTTGTACTGAAGTTTTATCCTTAGAAGACTAAAATATTTTAACTCCATGAAACATCTAAGCAAGACATTATTGTGTGGTGCTTAGGAAGAAGGATTTGGAGAAAACTAACTGAGTTTAAACCCTAACTTTACTAACTACATAACCTTGGGGAAGTCACCAGTGCTTTCTCTTACATTGATTCCATATTTGTAAAATGGGGATATTAATAAATTTGGTCTCACAAGTTTGCTTTGATGATTAAATTAGTAAAGATTTGTTACAGAGAACAGCAAAATAAAAGTGTTCACTCTTGGTAATAGGCATTACACAGCAGTCAACGAAAGTTTGAGAAGGAAAAAAATAAAAAAAATATGCACTGTCTGGCACAACCAAATGGAAAGGAGTCTTAGAGGTCCTAAATTATGACGTACACTGTTACATCCACTGCAGGAACCAGGATATTAACTACAGATGTTATTGGGTCTTCCTAATTCAGCATCTTTTCTCAGTAATACCTGAAGATAATGTTTATAACACTTAGAGATGATAAAAAGATAACTAAGACTTATTAAGAATAACGGAGTAAACTGCTTTGACTTCCATCTTTATTATCTAGGGTTCTCTGGTCTTCAAAGTTGATACACTTGGCATTTGACCCTTTTTCTCTGACATGTTTAGCTATTGATCCATTTGATCATTCTTTCTGTCTTAATTTAGTCCAAACTTGGATCATCATCTTTCTTCTTTGTCACCTACTCCTTTCTGTTCTTTCTGCTGCTCACCATAATCCCACCTTTCCCAAACTCAAGATGACTTTTTTCAAGGAATATATGCTCTCCTACCTCACCTGGTTGCTTATATCCAGCTGTGCTTCTTCTAGTAGCATAAGAGATGCACCATGTGTCATTGGAGTGAATGATGGTTACTGTTCTGCTAGTTCTCAATGGTAACAACCTTAGGTGATTCCTCACCAGTACCTTCAATGAAGGTAGAGAGGAACGGTTTTATGGTAGGACATGCCAGTTTAAAGGTAGTGATCGGGTCTTCCTACTTAAAATCATGAGTAGCAGAAGAGAGAACCACGTATCTTGGGATCTGAACTGGTGACCTAAACATGAGTTTCAGCACCTGTTAAATACCCCAGAGCTATTCCAGCTCTTAAATTGATTCTTTGCTGCTCATTTGAAAACAAACATTAAGGAGGAGAAAAAGGACATGCTGAACACCAAGCATGAATTAAAGACCTTTAGAAAATTTGATATTTACTTGCCCAAGCATGCTCAATGGAAGACTTGTCTTATTGAATTCATACTGTATCAAAATGACTTCTCAGAAGACACCTGTTGAAAAAAAGCATTTGTTCAAAAGAGAGTAATTTAGATAATGGAAGTAAGAAGGCCTAAAGATGGTGACAAGTCCATGCCTTTGTATTAGTCTGTTTTCACACTGCTTTAAGAATTACCTGAGATTGGGTAAATTATAAAGGAAAGAGGCTTAATTGATTCAGTTCTGCATGGTTGGGGAGATCTCAGGAAACTTACAATCATAGCAGAAGGTAAAGAGGAAGCGAGAACATCTTACATGGTGGCAGGAGAGAGCAAAGAAGGAAGTGCCACACTTTTAAACCATCAGATCTTATGAGAACTCACTCACTATCATGAGAACTGCATGGGGAAAACTGCCCCCATGATCCAATCACCTCTCACCAGGTCCCTTCTTCCACATGTGGGGATTAAAATTCAAGATAAGATTTGGGTAGGGATACAGAGCCAAAGCATATAACTCCACCCCTCTTCCCTCCAAAATCTCATGTCCTTTTCACGTTTCAAAATCAATCGTGCCTTCCCAACAGTCCCCCAAAGTTTTAGCTCATTTTAGTATTAACTTAAAAGTCCAAGTCCAAATCTCATCTGAGACAAGGCAAGTTCCATCTGAGGCAAGGCAAGTCTCTTCCACCTATGAGTCTGTAAAATTAAAAATAAATAAATAAATAAATAAATAAATAAATAAATAAATAAACAGGATAGTTACTTCCAAATACCATGGGGGTACAGGCAATATTACCATTCCAAAAAGGAGAAATTGTTCAAAACAAAAGGGCTACAGGCCCCACACAAGTCTGAAATCCAGCAAAGTAGCCATTAAATTGTAATGCTCCAAAATAAACTCCTTTGACTCCATGACTCATATTCAGGCAATGCTGATGCAGGAGGTGGGCTCCCAAAACCTTGGGCAGCTGTTCTTTTGTGGCTCTGAGGGTACAGTCCCCACGACTGCTTTTATAGGCTGATGTTGAGTGCCTGTGGCTTTTTCAGGCACACAGTGCAACATGTTGGTGGATCTACCATTCTTGGGTATGGAGGATGGTGGCCCTCTTCTCACAGTAGTAGTCTGCCATGCCCCAGTGGGGACTCTGTGTGGGGGCTCCAATCGCACATTTCCCCTTTGCACTGCCCTAGTAGAAGTTCTACATAAGGGCTCTGCCCTTGCAGCAGACTTCTGCCTGGACATCCAGGTGTTTTCATACAACTTCTGAAATCAAGGCAGAGGCTCCCAAAGCTCAATTCTTATCTTTTGCACACACACAGGTCCAACACCATGTGGAAGACACCAAGGCTTGGGACTTGCACCCTCTGAAACAATGGCCCAAGCTGTATGTTGGTCTCTTTTAGCCACAGCTGAAACTGAAGCAGCTGGGATGCAGAGTGTCATGTCTCGAGGTTGCACAGAGCAGTGGGGCCCTGGGCCCAACCCATGAAACCATTTTTCCCTCCCAAGCCATGAAGATCTCTGAAATGGCCTGGAGACATTTTCTCCATTGTCTTAGAAGAAATTCTGCCAGTCTCTTTGCTAAAACATAGCAAGAGTAGCATTTGCTCCAGTTCCCAATAAGTTCCTCATCTCCATCTGAGACCACAACAACCTGCACTTCAATGTCCATATCACTATCAGCATTTTGGTCATAACCATTCAACAAGTCTCTAGGAAGTTTCAAACTTTCGCACATCTTCCTGTCTTCTTCTGAGTCCTCTAAGCTCTTCCAGTGTTTGTCTGTTACCCAGTTCCAAAGTCACTTTTACATTTTCAGGTTATTTTTATAACAATGCCTCTCTCCTGGTACCAATTTTCTGTATTAGTCTGTTTTCATACTGCTATAAAGAACTACCTGAAGCTGCGTAATTTATAAATGGAAGAGATTTAATTGACTCACAGTTCAGCATGGTTGGAGAGGCCTCAGGAAACTTTCAATCATGGCAGAAGGTGAAGGGGAAGCAACACATATCTTACATGATGGCAGGAGAAAGAGAGCAAAGAAGGAGGTGCCACACTTTTAAACCATCAGAGCTTGTGAGAACTCACTCACTATCATGAAAGCAGCATGGAGAAAACAATCCCCATGATCCAATCACCTCCTACCAGGTCCCTCCGTCGACACATGGCGATTACAATTTGAGATGAGATTTGGGTGGGGACACAGAGCCAAACCATAACACCCTTCATCCATTCCTGTATCCTTTTTTCATTGAAACTCAAGTAAAATAACCCAGGGAGTATAATATTGTAGTGTGGTGGAAATAACTCTATCATGATGCCAGGGTGTGGGTTCAAGGTTTGTTATCTAGAAAAGTAATTTATTTCTCTGAATTTCAACATCTATTCATATGAAGAGGTAATAATATCTACCTTACAGAACAGCTGTAAAGATTAAATTAGAACTTTGTATGTTGCTTTAAAAATATTTGTTATTTTATTGTTTATTTTATAAACAAAAATTAATTTTGGTGGTATGGATCTGAATAATTAAGATCCCCAAATGTTGTTTTCTATTAAACTATATGGATATTTTTTACTTTTCTTCCCCAGAAATTCATAATCTTCATGTCTTCTGCTCTGCAGTGTGTGAAGTACAAAGAACTCAAACATAGGAACATAAAAAATTTGAAGTCACACTCTGGCTAAGGTGCTCTGGATTCACTTAGCAGTTAGTGCTAGTCAAGTCTTGTATCCTTGGTTTTCCTTTCCATAATATGAAGTTAGCAATACCTACTTTGCAGAGTTTTAGAAAGGATTGTTGGTAATGTATGAAGGTGCTTAGCGCAGTGAATAGTTCATAGTAAACAATGATTGTAAATTATATTGGGATTCTTTTCTTTTTGATATGCCTTCATATTATCATCAAAAATATGGGTTTGTCTATGTTCGTAACTACTTTATAGGTCTTCAAGCATTGTGCTTATTTGGTGGTAAATGCTGACAAGATTGTACCTTGAAAAACAGGATCATTTGCATTGATAAAAATTATTTAAAAATTAAATATCTCAAAGTTCTTTTCCTTTCAGATAGTGTAGTTGGAAATTCTTTAGAAACTCAAGTTCTGTAAGGGACACAGACATTTTAAGTCATGGTTACTGCCTTCAAGAAACTTATACCCTCGTCGGAGGCATTGTTTTCACTAGTATCTCTGTCCAGTGAAATGATATCTTTGTATAGTGACTGGGCTGTGAAGTAAGAAAAGGAAAAATGCTTTCAGAGATTAGACTGATGTCTTTAAAGTCATTCTTCGGTCAATGGAGATAAGTCGTGGGGAATCGGGTAGCAGGGAGGCAGACAGGGCATGAAAGTCTGCTAACTTTATATTATGTGTCAAGCGCGGTACTAGGCAATTCACATCCATTGTTTTAGTTCATCCTAAAAATAATACTATGAGATGGATTGTAAAATATTGACTTTATGCTAAAAAATATAGTAACCTCAGGAAGGTGAAACAACCTTGTCTAAGATGACATACCCAATAAGTGTTGGAAATGGGATTTCAATTGTTAATAGGGGGAGATTAGAAAGTGGGTTTTATTCAATTTAATTGAAAAATCTTTATAAAATTTAAGTATCTCACCATCTCCAAATATTCCTTAATTTATCTCCTGGATTTCCTCCTTTTCTTCTCTGTTGGGCCCCCACTGAGTTCAACGCTAGTTTGTGGAACCCTCTGATCAGGGCAAGAGTTATAGCCATTCTTACAGTGCACATGGCCCAAACGGCTTATTTTTTAATCTGTGTACTTTTAGCAAGGAGAAAAACTGACAGTTATTTCAGATGTGCTAGTCTTTGGTATCAAATAGAAAGAAACTCATTCAGCATATTTATTGTAAAAATGTTGTACAGAATATACCACAATTAAGATACACAATTCAATCATTTATCCTTTCACTTAACGAATATGAGTGATCATTGCTCCCACCCCCTAGTCACAAAACTTTATAAAGCAGTTTTAGATAATCAGTACAGTCAGCTGCATGTAGCAGAAAATCAAATTAACATGGCCTAGCTGAAAATAATTTTTTTGTGTAAAAAGAAATCTGACGATGGACAATTCGAGACAGGCAGAAGAAGGGTGAAGAGATCATGAGTCCATCACTTTTTAAAAGTGATTTTAGGAGTCCCAATTAGCAACTTCGGCTTGCATCTCGTTGGTCAGAATCCATCACATGGCCACTCCTGGCTGCAAGGAGAGCTGTGTTGTGGTTTGGAATGTAAAAATTGTAAGAAAAAGAAAAATATTATCAGAGAGGCAGAGGGAAGTCTTTCTAAAATATCAAGAATTTTAGTTAGCCTCTATAAAAGTAACTCAATAGCATGAAAACAAATAACCTGATTAAAAAATGGAAAAAGGCCCAAATAGACATTTTTTAGTAGAAGACATACAAATGGCCAACAGGTACTATATATGAAAAAAACATTCAACATCACTAATCACACAGGAAACACAAATGAAAAAAAAACACAAGATATCACTTCACATCTATCAGGGTGACTATTATCCAAAAAAAAAAATAACCCAAGATAACAAGTATTAGTGAGGATGTGGAGAAAAGAGAACCCTTGCATACTTTTGATGTAATTTAAATTAGTACAGCAGTTACAGAATCCACAAGGAAGTTCATCGAAAACCTCAAAATAGAACTACCATATGATCCAGCAATTTCACTACTGAATATACATCCAAAGAAAAAGGAAATTGATATGTTGACAATACAGCTGCACTCCCATATTTATTGCAGCACTATTCACAATAGCCAATATATGGAATCAAACTAAATGTCCATCAACAGTGGAATGAATAAAGAAAATGTGGTATATACACACACAATGGAATACTACTCAGTCATAAAAAAAAGGAAATCCTGTCATTTCTGACAACATGGATTAACTTGGAGGGCATTATGTTAAGTAAAATAAGCCAGGCACAGACAGACAAGTACTACATGATCTGTTACATGTGGAATCTAAAAAAGATGATTTCATAGAAGTGGAGAGTGTAAGCCTGGGCGCGGTGGCTCACACTTGTAATCCCAACACTTTGGGAGGCCGAGGCAGGTGGATCACCTGAAATCAGCAGTTTGAGACCAGCTTGGCCAATGTGGTGAAACCCCATCTCTACTAAAAATACAAAAAATAAAAATAAAAAAAAAAGTTAGCTGGGAGTGGTGGCAGGCACCTGTAATTCCAGTTACTCAGGAGGCTGAGGTGAGAGAATTGCTTGAGCCTGGAAGGCAAAGTTTGCAGTGAGATGAGATCATACCATTGTACTCCAGCCTGGGCAACAAGAGTGAAACTCTGAAAAAAAAAAAAAAAAGAGAAAGAGAGAAAGAGAGAAAGAAAGAAAAAAAGGAAGGAAGGAAGGAAGGAAGGAAGGAAGGAAGGAAGGAAGGAAGGAAGGGAAAGAAAGAAAGAAAGAAAAAGAAAGAAAGAAAGAAAGAAAGAAAGAAAGAAAGAAAGAAAGAAAGAAAGAAAGAAAGAAAGAAAGAAAGAAAGAAAGAAAGAAAGGAGGGAGGGAGGGAGGGAGGGAGGGAGGGAGGGAGGGAGGGAGGGAGGAAGGAAGGAGGAAAAGAAAGAAAAGAAAGAAAAGATGTAAAGAGTATAATGATAGTTACCAGAGGATGAGTGGTTAGGAGGTTGAGGATAGGGGGAAGTTGTTAGTTAAAGGATACATATTTATTTGTTTTCGTTTTTGTTTTTTTGTTTTGTTTTGCTTTGTTTTTGTTTTGGTTTTGGTTTTTTTTTGAGACGGAGTCTCGCTCTGTCGCCCAGGCTGGAGTGCAGTGAAAGGATACATATTTATAGTTAGATAGGAGGAATAAATTCAAGAGGGCTATTTTACAGCATGGTAACTATAGTTAATGATGATAGATTGTATCTTGGAAAATTCTAAGAGAGTAGATTTTAAGTGTTCTCACCACAAAAATGGTAACTACATGAGGTAATAAATTTGTTAATTAGCTAAGTTTAACTATTCCACAATGTATATATACTTCCAAACATCATGATGTACACAGTAAATATATAACATTTTATATATCAATTTAAAAACTAATTGAAAGAAAGAGAGAAAGTCAGGGCAGAAAAAAAGGTGTGAGTGGCTTTGAAGAAACTATTAGTTCATTACAATGTTGGGTAAAGGAAGCTACTAGTCTTACCTGAGCTGTGTTTGATGATGCAAACCCTGCTTCTATCACTTTTTCAAGTTTCTTGGCCTCTGGAGCAGATATAATTTTAATAGTTATAGGGTTCTTATGTCAATTTTATGAGCTAGTGTGCTATGCCTGGCACATAGTAAACTTTAATATATATGGGCAACTATAACAATAAAATTAATATTTGTTGGTATCATTATTAAGTAGTATAACACTCATACTTCTCTGTGACTGGAATGAGCCTTTTTACATTATCTGCATATTTTTTGTCCTAGGAATACCCAGCTTGGGTTCTGGATATGTCCTCTGAGAAGGTGCCCATGTCACTGACTACACTGGAGGCCAATGCAGATACTGGAGGAAGGTTCCATGGTAGCTAAGTGTGGACAAGCTAATCACTGAAGTTCCCTGATGTAGAGCTGATAATCTCTGGAGTTGGATGGAAGACTGTGCTGCCTTGAAGCTCTGAGAGATGCCATGCCAATTCAAGGCAAGGTCTTTATTGTTGAAATTCTTGCATAATGACATCTTTATTCAGGTGAAAATACAGGATGAATTTCAACTGTATGATACTGTTTATGTTCATCAGACACATTATTTGTCTTTACAAAGACTGGTTTCAATAAACTGGCTGTGTAACCGATATTAAATAAACATGGAATTTTACACATTCATAATATTTGGTTTCTTGTGATTCTGATGAACTATACTTTCAAGCATTGTCAGTTCATCCTCATTTACAAAGAAACATTTGCTGTAGCAGAGTGATGTAGTGACTTGCTTTACTTAAGATAAGTCAACTTTTCTATTCAATGTTTAATGTGAAACTGACTTAAAAATGTTCTTTTAGGCCCCATGTACATTTCTCTTTGTATAACATGCATTATACTATTTTAACTTAATACTGTGGCTACATAAAGCAAAGATATTCTAATTCTGTTTTTAATTTATTGTTTTGCAAGATAAATAATTTTTAATGCACTAATAAAGCTAAGGAGTTCATATTAAAAGACATATTATATGACCTACTGAAGTTGATCTATGGAAATTGACTATCTTAAAAGTAATTTTGTAAAATTATTTTGTATAAAATTGACTTTCTTGTATGAATTCTTGACAACAAATATAAAACAAAAGGAAGTTGAAACTCCTTCTACATCCTTCTGCACACTGAAGAGAGTTAATTGAATTCTTTCTAACTTCATGGTTTTTGTGTTTCTTAGAAAAATAAATCAGATGAATAGTAAACATTGCAGTTGCACACATCTGCTTCTGGCTACCTATTTAAAATGTACTTTTTCAAAGTACACCTAGTTTTTTCACATCTTTAAAGTGATATCATTTTATTTGTGGATTTATTCATAAAATGTTTTCATTTTTGCCATCCAGGAAAAGAAATGTCATGGATTTTTTTGTTTTGTTTTGTTTTGTTTTGTTTTGTTTTGTTTTGAGGTGGGGAAGCCTGAAAATATGCAACCCTGAGCCCATGCTCCTTCATCCTATAGCCTGTTTCCATTCCAGGCACCCTGTAAGCACTCATCTACATCTCAAAGATAAAAGCTATGAAAGGGCAAATAAATATGCCAAGAATTTAAGTTCCTTAAACCTTAAAAGGGGTTATTTAAAACAGGCACTCCTGGCATACCATGACCAACTAAGGTCCACATACTGGCATGTGTTGGATACGCTGCCTTTATAGAAAGACACCAAGAAGATGCTGAGCAGGGGAAAGTCAACCAGCTAGTTCAGAGCACGTTTCAAACAACAGGGTAATGGTGTCTTCATACCTAACATCTGATTTTTAGTTTTGAAATTGTAGTGGTGGTGATGGAGAGGAAAACCAGCGAGAGGAGAGGGGAATTGATGAACCTAAAAAGCAGAAGTGAAAAAATAGAGAGAGTCTGTAGGCATTTTAGTGACAAAATGCTGATTCTTATGGCCACACTTCAAAGCATGCTAGGGCAAGCTTGCAAGGGTCAGCAGGATTATTTAAAAGGCTTAGAATTTTGAATATATTTTTTTAACAAATCCTTTTCTTTCTCTTTTATTTTTTCCCTGACCACTAAACTATGAGAAAAAAAAAAAATGCCATCTTTTAGATTGGGCTACTTTGGTGGATGAGTAACCTCACCCATTCCTAGGATTCTTTTCTTTTGACTAGTTTCATTTTTCAGGCAGTGACCTTTCCCTGACCTCGGCCCCAAACTCCAGGTCACCTTTCTGTAGCCCTGGTGTAGCACTGAATAGAGGGCTTACCAGATTGTTGGCACTGGTTAAGTGGTACTGAGCACAATCGTCCTCTTTCATAAGCAGGAGGGAAGTTTCCTTTCCTAGGATTGAGAAAGCTGGCTGACTTATGCCCCCTTTTCATTTTGTTGTTGAGTAATTTTCCCTCTGACCATATCTGCAAACTAGTTGCCTTGCAGGAAGGTGACATGCACCACTGAGGCAAAAAGACTGTTTATTGGCATCAGCACAACTTTCAATGGTACTTCAAAACAGATTCATTTGATAGTGAAATGTTAGTTATTTGCCCCAAATAATTAAAAAGTTTAATTGATTAAAGCTTAATCTCAGCTATTTAAATATTTCTATGCTTTTTTAAAAAAATTTCACTCTCCTAAATAAAATCATTATATGAACACCTAGCTATGCCAGTCTTCAATTCACCTTCAAATTACCCTAGGAAAGATCTCCTTTTACCTCAACATGAAAACAAGTTTTTCCTAAGTTTTCAAATAGTGGGAAAAACATCATTTGATTAGACCTCAGTAGGAGACCTTAAATACCCTCTATCATTTGGCCTTCATGTTGCCATGGCCCTACCAACAGGATGGGCACTTCTGATGTTCTAGGATGTTCTGCTGTTTCTTCTCCAGGAGGAAACCTGTTTAATGGGTCCTAATGCTAAGACCCCAGGGTTACAGTGTTTTAGTCCATTTGAGCTGCTATCAAAAATATAAACAGTGGAAATTTATTTCTCACAGTTCTAGAGGTTGGGAAGTCCAAATCAAAGCACCAGGAGATTTCATGTCTGCTGAGGGCCTGCTTTCTGCTTCATAGATGGTGACTTCTAGGTGGGTCCTCACATGGAGGAAGGGGCAAACAAACTTCTTTTGGCCTCTTTTATGAGGGTGCCAATTCCATTCATGAGGTCTCTGCCCTTATGACCTAATCACCTCTTAAAGGCCCTACCTCTCAATACTATTGAGGATCAGGTTTCAACATAAGAATTTTGGGGGAACTCAAGCATTTAGATGACAGTATACAGTGAATGGCAAACTCCAGCATGTCACACTGTAAGGCAAGACCAGTGTACCAACCTGTCTCTTTTGAATAAATCAATGTGGTAATATTGATAATTTCCAAAGCCTCCCTTTTGTATTCTGTATTTGCTACCATTATAAGGATGACAGCACTAAAGAAAAAAAAAAGAAGAAAAAAGCAAAAGAAGGAGGATCTCAATAGCTAATGGGAAGCATTAAGCTAATCCCTTACTTTGCCATCCAATTTTGTCAGTTTTTGGAAAAATAGTGCTTCAAATTATTTTTCCAATGAATAGACTCATGTCTTATGTTTGGGCATTTAATTAGGCCCACGGGGGGGAAAGGTGGAAGTTTTTAATATTATTTTGCTATGCAAAATACACATGAATATTTCCACTATATTAGGTAATTCTATATCAAATACACTTGTGATTCTAAGCCGCCTGGCTTTGGTTTGGCAGAATGCAACCATCAGTCAATGTTAGCTCCATGCAGCTGCATTGTTCCCTGTGCGCTCTAAAGCAATCAAACGAGTCTGCAAATGTTCTTCAAAGAATACATCTAGAATGTTACTTTGTTAAACATCTCCTTGGCATTCATTCTATTTTCCACTTTGAATTGCTGCATTTAGTTTTGTAATGACCTTCTATAGCTAGGAGGTTTTATTAACTCTTTGATCTTCTAGCTTTGGGATGAAAACAAAGAAAATATAAATGAGCACTTTGTGCACTGTCTTATAGAGGAGACCAGAAGAAAAAAGGAAATATATTTTCATCAAAAAGATTGGCTTGTGTGGAGACTTTCAGCCCTTCCCGTTCTTTTCTCCCTTTGAGTAAAATGCTTATCAATGTTGTACATGTGTTTGTTTTAATGTCTTCTTTATAACAAAGTCTTTGTTTCTCTTCTCTGTAGCTCTGGTAGTTGAGGTTAGGGTCAGATATCTCTTTATGGATTTTCCTTTTAAGAACATTTTCTATTCTTGGTTTCCTCTAACCCAGAGTATAATTCTTGGGAAATCTGTCATTGTATTTATGAGATACTGGAAGCCCTGCTCTGTTTCCAAGTATTCCTTTGTGTGTGTCTACATGAGTGGTGAAGGGGAGGGCATCCCCAAGCTGGTAGACACCTGATACTATGCTGAGAAAAAGATTGAGAATTCTCTGTATCCAAATCTCAGTTCTGCACTTCATCGTAACTGTGTCTGTGTATTCTGGAGCATTTGGCATAGAACCTCACCATTTAGTTATCTTGCTTCCTAAGTCCTGAACTCATACCATTATTAACACATGGATGAAATACTGCCTTTCAAATTGACTATATTTTTATCTTTTGTCACCCTCCCTTTTTTTACATACTTATGTGACTTTATCTTTTTTGGTCTTTATCACAACTTTGGAACAAAACTTTAGGTAAAAGATTATAGAATGCTGAAGTCCTACTCCTAGCTTGAAACAGTAAAATAAATAAATAAATATAAATAAATAAATAAAAGATTATAAAATATCAACATTTGCGACACAAATTAAACACAAAGGGTGGAAATAGTTACTCATCAGAACAAGCCTTTTCTTTTCCCCAATCTCATAATCAGCCATTCATTATATTACTTTCTTTAGCATCTTGGAATTTGAAACTCTTCTTTGTTGTTAAATCTAAAGCAACCTGAACTAAGAGTCTGGGGACTTTTTTGATTTGCTTAATCTAGACTTTAGAACAACAGGTGAACTGGCTGTGTGCTGATAATATTATCTGGTTATTTTGCAGTGCCTTAGGTTAATTGGAAATGGAAAGCCATTATTCATCTCAAAGTGGCTTCATTTAATTTTGGCTAAGTTTTCCTTTTGTTTGACTCATTTAACACTAATTGTGGTAGTAATGTGCTAAAACTATAAAACTATATAATTCCACTAGTCTCATCTGTTTTTCAGTGATGAAAAAAATAATGAGAGACAGTTTAGTTAGGGGCCTCGACCAAGTAAGCTGAACTTAACATTAGAACCTGCGCCTTTTCATTTCCAGTCAGCTTTCATTTGCTTTCCTGGGTCAAAGAATAAGGGAAAATGATCAACTATTGATATGGGAGACTCAGCTCTTCTTGATGAAACTCAAATGACATTTTCATCTGAAAGAGGAGTGGCAACTAGCTGAGCAAATCTTTTTCATATCCTCACTTGATGCCTTTCCATTGCTTTCTCCTTCTGGGAACATCCCTTCCTCATCTTAGTAATTCCTTATATTGTTCTGTACTTACTTGTTTGCCATGCTTTAAGTTATAATTTCCATAAGCTGAAAACTTGCTTATTTCTAGAATATGTTTTAAAAATATTTCATAATGATATTGATAACTATAAAATGCTAAAAACTGTGAGACTGCTTCTATTTGAAACAAATTATAGATAAATAACTTACTTTTGAAAGTGTCTCAGTCTGGCAGCTGTGATCAGAAAGCAGTTTAAATTTACAAACACCTTAAGAATGTTTCTAAATATTCTATTGAAATGCCTTTTTATAACAAAATACGTGATAGAGCAGTCAGTATATACATACATGCAATACTTTAATCTTGGGTACAACGCAAGATGACAAGCGAAGACATTAGCAGAGCAGTTATTAAATGAAAATATAATATAAGTAAGAAATGCTGAAATTTGAGATCTTGAAATAGTAATTATTTTAAATGGTCCCAGAGAGATTTGAAAATATTGGGAAGAAAAAAATCAAGGTACTTACAAATTTCTTTCTATTTTTACCTTTTGGTGGCCCAAATAGTTTGACACAGTATAACATTTATTTAGAGACTAAAAGTATTTTAAACCTATTTGATATTTTACACTTCTTTTAAAAATCTCAAAATACCTTTCTAAATAGTAATATTGCAAAGATTATACACAGGTCTACTAAACAGCTGAAGAGGAAAATATTTTATAGTGGGCAATGACAATCTTGTGCCACTTAATAATGAACAGTTTCTGAGAAATGTGTTATTAGATAATTTTGTCATGCAGACATCATAGAATGTATTTACACAAACCTAGAGGTTATAGCCTACTACATACCTAGGCTATGTGGTATAGGTTGTTGCTTCTAGACCAGAAGCCTGTACAGCATGTTACTGTACTGAATACTGTAGGCAATTGTAACACAATGGTATTTTTGTATCTAAACGTAGAAGAGGTACAGTGAAAATATGGTATAAAAGATTTTTAAAATGGGGGTTTGTCCATTCGGAGCCCCCCTCACTCTGTACGGGGGAGCCATTTTCTTCTTTCTTCTTTCTTGTCTATTAAATTTTCCACTCCTTAAAAACCAAAAATAATCAAAAATTTAAAAAATTTTTAAAAAGATACCCCTGTATAGGGTACTACCATGAATGGAGCTTGGTGAATGCAATGTGAAGGTCAAGGATACTACTGTGCACTACCATGTATTTTATAAACAACATATATTTGGATTACACTAAACTTATTTTTAAAAAATTATCTCTTCAACAATAAATTTACCTTAGCTTACTGTAGCTTTACAGATTGTTAATTATTTACAACTTTTTACACTTTTATAATAACAGCTTAAAACACAAACACATCGTGCAGCTGTACAAAAATGTTTTCTTTATATCCTAGTCTATAAATTTTCTCTCTCTCTCCCTCCCTGTCTCTCTCTCTATATATATATGTATATGTGTATATATATACTTTTTCAACATTTTTGTTAAAAATGAAGACTCAAACGAATACATTAGCTTGGACCTACACAGAGTCAGGATCATCAGTATCACTGTCTTTCACCTCCACATTTTGTTCCACTGGAAGTTCTTCAGAAGCAATAACATATAGCTGTCATCTCTTATGATAGAAACACCTTCTTCTGGAATACCTCCTGAAGGACCTACCTGAGGCTGTTTTAAAGTTAACTCTTTTTTATAAGTAGAATGAGTGCACAAAATAGTGGTTAAAAGTATACTATAGTAAATAGATACATGAGTAACACAGTAATTTATTATTATCATCGAATATTATGTACTATACATAGTTGTATGTGATATACTTTATATGACTGACAATGTAGTAGGTTTGTTTATGCCAGCATCACCACAAACATGCAAACATTTCATTAGGCATTAGGATGGCTACAGTGTCACTAGGTGACAGGAATTTTTCAGCTCCATTATAATATTATACATTGACTGTTGTTGACTGAAATGTTGTTATGTAATATTATGCAATGCATGACTGTACTTATTTAAAATTTTCACCATGTAATTTGGTCAAGGCAGTAAATTTGTTTTTTACTTCGCAAAATGTGGGAGAAAGATAATTTAAGGATCAAAGGCCCTTAGGAAAAGTTCTGATTACCTTGATGCTTATAATCATCTTTATGAATTAATGACAGATATCTCACATGGGTGGTGTTAGGACATTCATAAATTCTGTAATGGAAGAAAATGCCACAATTTACAGAGAAGGACCTCAAGTTCATTGTGGTCCAGATTTGAAAAACACAATCTCCCATGGGTTCAATGATTCCAGACTAGCCTAGGTCACTCTTAGCACAGGTACTGAGCATTCCAGGGAAGGCAATCAGTTAATCAAAGACTACTAGAGGGACTGGTTTAACTTTGAGAGTCCAGGAGCCATCTGAGACCACTAATGAGATACTCAAAATCATAGGTTTCATTAGTTTATCCATTAACTTATTGATTCTTCAAACATCTAGTTACTCTCATCATTTCCTCTTCCCCATGCCATGAGACATTAGATCTTTAACACACAAAAATAACAAACAAATGCAGTTAATTGTCCTTGCAACATTTTTGTTCCTTCTATACTCTCTCCACTTCATTTCATCTTCATCTCACCCCATCCCACCTATGCCTGAAAAAAAGTCACACTATAAGAATTTCTTATATAGTATCACCTAATTAGTGCTATTCAAATCAGAAATATTTGGGATAAATTTGTACACATGTTGTGGCATATGTGTTGTTCACCAGATATTCTCCTCCTTGTGCACACAATAGTATTATATTTCCTCCCTCCCCTTTTTTGAAATTAGGTATGGCAGTGTGACTAGTTTGGTCAATGGATTTTGGGCAAAATTGAGTACACATTGCTGTAGCCTTTCCCTTCTGTGGTGGTAACTGGAAATGCTCCCACTGCTACTCAGTTAGACTGAAGTTAGGATGATGTGAAATGAGAATTATACGAAGCAAAATACGAAGTCAACCCATGGAGAAGTAGTGTGAGCAAGAAATAATCTTTGTTCTACAAAATCTCTAAGATTTTGGGGTTGTTTATATTACAACACAATCTAACCTACCCTGACTGTTTCAAATGTAATATAAATAAATAAGGCTTTTTCTCACAGCCAGTCATCCAATACATATGATTGGTACCATTTTAAGCTTTTAGCCAGTAAGCATTCAGGTATCATTCTGTGTTTTCTTCCATGGCACTTTGCTACATTGCTTGTTTGATTTTATCATTAATTTTGCTCCGGTCAACAATTTTGAGCAATAATGACAGACCGAATGTACAACTGGCTGTCCTGGAAGTTTCACCTAAATTTTATGTCAGGTTAGACGTTATTAAAGCGTGAGCCTTCAAGAAAAGGAGGAGGAAATAGAGGCTGAAGGCTAATAAAAAATTAGAGATTGGTGGAAGACGTTTGGCATTATGAAGGGCAAGCATCACTGCAACCTGGGAGATGTTACCAACAATTATATGAATAGTAGCTGGAAGAAACCATGGCCAAAGATGAGCCATAACCCAGGTGTTTGAAGATAAGGATGTTACTTCACTTTCTCCAACTTGACAGCTTAAAACAACAAACATTTTTTTATCTTAGAGATTTTACGGTCAGGAATTCAGAAGTGGTTTGGATGGGTGGTTCTGGCTCAGGGTCTTTCAAGTCTGAAAGGATTCCTTGCCACATTGATCTCACCATAGGGTGCTTGAGTGTCCTCACAATAGCTATCTCCTCCCAAAGCAAATGATACAAGAGAAAAGGATACAAGTTTCAATGTTTTTATGACTTAGCTTCAGAAGTCACACTCTGTCATTTCCACAATACCTTATTTGTTGCACAAGTCAGCCCTATTCAATGTGAAAAGAATCAACATAGGATACTAAGAGACAAGGATCATTGGAGGCCATCTCAGGGGCTGGCTACCACAGTGGAAGAGTCTTAGTCAAGATGAAACGCAGGGATTGCAACTCCAAAGGGATACTGGGATGATGGCTCTGCCATTTGCTGATTTAGTGTTCTCATTCTAGAAACACAATCTATCCCATCTCATCTGCATCTATCCAATGAGATAAAATAAACATTGTTCAATAGTATAAAATATGATTGAGAGTTTTTATGAGGTGCTGTATTAAAAACATTTTCTGCTTTAACTTTCTGTATAATTTCATCATTATTTGCATAAAATTGAAAATAATTTAAATGATTGAACTTTTTGGCATTTCAATTAAGTTCTTCTTTGTTAAAGATACTATTGTCTATTGTGTAAATATCAAGATATATTAACCAAAAAATTAAATTATACTTTTTCTGAAAGCAAAATATTTTTTAAAAATTTAAGGAAACAACAATTTACATTGTGTAGCAATTACTATCGGCTGTAACTGTACACTTTCGGAGTAATTATTTCCTCAGATATTTGTATTGTGATTGATAAAGACTCCCTGGATTTCTCTCCTTTTCTCATGTATTTGCAATTTGAAACATTTCTTGCCAGATTCACTATAAACTTGTAAGAATTCTCATTTGAAGAAAAGTTTGTTTTTATTATTCCACAAGAAGGAAAAATACAATGAAGCATTTAATTTACAATTTGTTAGTAAAGATATTACTTCTTCCCATGTTTGAAATTAAATTAACATTTACAAATGCATTTTTGGCCAGGCACAATGGCTCAAACCTATAATCTCAGCACACTGGGAAACTGAGACAGGAAGATCTCTTGAGGCCAGGAGTTTGAGACTAGCCTTGGACAACATAGTGAGACCCCATCTCCACAAAAATAAAAACAAAATAGCCAGGCATGATAGTACTTGCCTGTAGTCCTAGCTACTTGGGAGGCTGAGGCAGGAGGATCACTTGAGGCTACGAGTTTGAGATTACAGTGGGCTATGGTTGCATGACTGTACTCCAGCCTGGCAACAGAGCAAAACTCTATCTCTAAAACAAATTTTTTAAGATTAAAGTAAAAATCGGCCGGGTGCGGTGGCTCAAGCCTGTAATCCCAGCACTTTGGGAGACTGAGACGGGCGGATCACGAGGTCAGGAGATCGAGACCATCCTGGCTAACACGGTGAAACCCCGTCTCTACTAAAAATTACAAAAAACTAGCCGGGCAAGGTGGTGGGCGCCTGTAGTCCCAGCTACTCGGGAGGCTGAGGCAGGAGAATGGCGTGAACCCGGGAGGCGGAGCTTGCAGTGAGCCGAGATGGCGCCACTGCACTCCAGCCTGGGCGACAGAGCGAGACTCCATCCCAAAAAAAAAAAAAAAATAAAAATAAAACCAAGGAACCTCATAGACCCCCCAGACGCCTTTACAGTGGGGAGGCCAGTCAGATTTTAGACGGAAATAATCCACTACATCACCCTTGCAGGAATTGCTACAGTCACTCTACTATTCACGGTAGGGTTTTGCACGTGGTGGCTCACGCCAGTAATCCCAGCACTTTGGGAGGCCAAGGCGGGCGGAGCGCGACTGTGCGTGGGCCGAGGGCTGGGGAGGCAGCCCCCGGGTGGCCGGGGGTGTGCGGGCAGAATGAGCGGGACAGCGGGTGGTGGTGGGCGCTTGTAGTCCCAGCTACTTGGGAGGCTGAGGCAGGAGAATGGCGTGAACCCGGGAGGCGGAGCTTGCAGTGAGCCGAGAT